>NC_056727.1:331157973-331257014 GCF_019279795.1 Protopterus annectens
AGAACCATATATAGAATCAATAATGATCAAGCCAGAATCATATTGTTAAGGGAAGCCGACTTGGTGCTTCTCTTGTGTGCAGAGGAAGTGACGTTTCAAGCACACAGCTTGTTTGGCAACTGGTGCAGCAGTTTAAGGCTGCCCTCTGTATTTCATGACATCAAAGTTTGATTCTCTTTAATCTCTTTTATCTACTGTGTGATCTTGAGCAAGTAACTTAACCAGACAGTACATGGAGGCAGATGAGAATTAGGGTCAGGTTCCTCTATGGTCTCTTGGACTACAAGCCTAGTATGAACTTTAAAAGCTTTAATGAATAGTTGAAGGTTTTTGAAGTAATGGCTATTTTGAGCATAAAAGGGAAATTAAGCACTAAATTACTAGAAATGATAAAAAAATACAGGCAACCATAAAGTAATCAAGATGGCATTCAGTAACAGGCAAATAGATAGGAACTGTATTAAGTACAATCACTGTGGCTATAACCATGAAACTGTATAAAACAAAGCTATTAAATTATTGTATAGACTCTTTGGTGTTGCAACCATTTAATAAAAGTTGTAAAATTTAAAATAAAGTGTTGTAGCAAGATTTGCTTGCATTAAAGGCAAACCGGTAGAGCAAAGTGGGAATATATGTGGGCCCTATTGAGTTACATACTGTGGATTAAATTCATGCTACAAGCAAAATTAATTATACTTTCTGCTCAGAAAATATGTTTAAAGGCATTCGTGTGCTGAATGTAGGATACTGTTGGAATCTACTTTTAAGGCATTAAATATATCTAACAAAATGTACACATCATAGTCTTAGAATAAATTAAAACTTGTGGGACAAATTTGCTTGATGTGATTACAAATGTAGAAAATAAAAAGTATTGCTCCAAGTAGTATCCCTGGAAAAACACTTTAGTCATCCAAACATCCTGGGTCGTAATGCTTGTGAGGCAGTTGGTATGATTAAATTAGCTCATATTGTGCATTTTACAGTGACTTACTAGCTTGAGCAAAACTAATGGTCAAAACAGTCAAAATAATAATATTGAAGAGACATTGTTGTAAAATGTGCAATTACAAAGTACAGTTATGAAGAGACCTTGCACATTCATGTATGTTTTGCATATTTGTGAAGGCCAGTTAGCAGTTGCACTAGATGCTAAAAGAAAATGAGTAAAGGTTAAGATAAATGTACAAGATGTTAGACTCAAGTACTTCACTGAATTTCCAAAGGGTCAAATGTGCTTTGCAAGGTAATAATACTATTTATACTTGATTATGGCAAAATTAATTCCATTATGATTATGAGGAAGCATCATGTTAATTATCTCTTATGCATTTCATGTGTAATAGTGCCCAAAAAGCTACTAAACCATGATGTATAATTCCACAATATAACAAGATAAAAGCTTTGAAATGCTCACATGACTGGTCACAATGGAACTTTCATTCAAATTTTATGTTATATTGCAACCTGCTACTCTGCATGTAAATGTTAGTCAACAAGGTTTTTGTGAAGTGCTATTGTACAAAGGCCAATAGGTATGAGTAAAAAGCTTTGCTTGATGGTGAAATAAGCTTTGTTCAAATAGAAAGGGTGATGTTAGATAGAATTTTTGGTTGTCATATGTTCCCTGGTTGTATCTGCTAAAACAATCACTGTAGAGTCAGACCATAAGCCACACTCCACAGTATACTCAAAACATTTCTATTAATAATATTATTATATTTGCAAAAATATGATCTGCTCTGCAAGTTCAATACAAATCTGACTAATTAATGCAGTCAGCTGATACCCTAAGTAGACCATATATGCACAAGTTTAAGGAAGATTTATTTAGGAAAGATCTTGATGTTCAATGGATTATTTCTCAGATAACTATGTCTGGTAAAAGCAAGATGAACATTATGTTTGTACAAGGGAGGAGTTTGAAATTCAGGAGTTAATGCAGTATAATCAATACATGGTGACCTGATAATACTGTCATTGCATCCTATAGTTTTCTTTTTCTTTAAGGTTTTATTGTATTCAAGGCTTGTTTTTCAATTATAGCAAGGACAGCAGTTCTCCATAAGTCATAAAAGATGAAGAGCAGTGTCTAGTCCACAACTACGAGGCATGACATTGACTATATAATAGTAAAAAATGGCAAATATAATGCAAATAAAATATTAGATGCATACACTGCTTCCTATGGGCTTTGCTGAGTGGAGAACAGAGAGCTTACACTGTGTATCAATTTTCCATATATCATAAACAAATGATTGGATTTAAGAAGCCATTAGGCATCATCATTGTTCAGATGTCAGTGGCAAAAGTGCTTAGTTATACTGGTAGACTTTCACTGAAGTGCAGAAGAGCAAACATTATGAAATAATTAGGGCTATTCTGTGTTAATTTTACTGCAGAGTTACTTAAAGTATTTGTATTTATCTGCTAAAAAACATGCAGTTGGTTTTCAATAATGAAATAGTCCATTGCTGCAGCAGCTTTGTCTGTTTCCCTTCTTTCAGCTAGATTGAATAACTGCTGCATTTGTCCTGTGAGTCAAGTAACTTTATGAGTAAATCCATGTTATTGATCGACAAATTTAAGATTGATCTGGAAGGTGTCATATACAATGTTCCCAAAAAGCAAAGGAGCAATGGTCCCATAGATCATGAGCAAGTTCTGGTATGTAAGTTTGATGATGAGTTACTCTGATAACAGGGTCATTTGGATGCAGGGGAACCTCTTTATATTGACCTAACAGTGTTGCATATCCTAGACCTTACCTGGGACATTCTACCATGTATTGTGGAACTCTGATGAAGTCTGACTGTCTTTTCTGGGAATCCAAAAGAATGCCTGCAGCATTTTCTTGGGATAGACATGATTTATGGTTTACTTGACCCTCACTTATACAGATAATCCCTTGTCCACATCCAGCTGTTTCTCCAATATGTGCCTGACAAGGCCTAACTAGTACGTGAATGGAGGTTAGTATAAATGCCATGTGTGCAACCATAGTATGCATGAAGATCATCATAGCATTGTATATTATTTTAAAATACATTTGTTCTTATTCCATGTGTGCCAAAATACATTATTGTATACTCATCAGAACTAAATGTCAATCCAACATCATTTGCCTAAGAAGAAGAGTGTCCCCAAAATTCTGATATACATGCTGAAGTTCTCTCCTTGTCAATTATAAAGCCAGTCTTGCAATCACAGGCATATTTAGCTTGCTAACACTGATTGTTTTTAGGACTACTTGAATGTACCAAATTAAAAAGGAAAGGACTAATCACTGAAGCCTGTAGTACTCCAGACAATACAGGGAAGAAGCAGTAATGATAGCCTTTAATTGTTACCTATTGAAAATCACCGGACAACCAAAGAATAATCCAGTTAATCCAAAAGGGTTTGTAATCATAATTCTTTAATGTATCATTTATTGAACTATGTGAGATTGTATCAAAAGCCTTAGCCAAATCCATATAAACAGCATCTACTGTTCATAAAATTCTATTAAATTTATCAGTGTTACTCAGTCAGAACAAAACCCATGCTGATACAGATCAATACATCCTTTATAATTCAATGGATATGAAAGTCCATAATGTAGAATTAGTGCATAACACTTACATAAAATTGATGTAAAACTAATAGGTCTATAATTGTGTGAATCCTTTTTCCCCCTTTTTGTGCATAGGTAAAATAATAGATTTTTCCAGACAGAAGTTTCAATACTATCACATAACAAAGCATTAAATTTCTTATGCAACCCTGGGAAAAAAGTACTTCTCAGGCCATGAGTCATAATCAATGGTATTAAATCTGGACCCATACAGGTTTTATTATCTGTTTTAAAACTTTAAGAATCAATTTGATACTTATTATTGGACAGCTCTTATTATTTGTAGAAATCAGATCCAAATTGGTCATTACACACTTAGAGTGTGAAAAGTTAGAAAAAAATATTAAACTCTTCAGCAGTTCTATAGAAATCAGTTATAAATCTTCCATCTATAAGGATTGATGAGACAGAGGCAGTACTCCATGCCACTGTATTAATACATTCATAATATTATTTTTACTAACTACCGAAGAAGCTAAATAATTTTCTTACTGAAGCTTCTTACTATTCAAGGAGACCTTAAATTTTGATATAGTAAAATTGAATCTAGATTTAATATACATGTTAGGTTTACTCCTTAATTTTTGAAAGAGTCTCTAATTTCTTTTGTATAATATGTGCAACTCAGCATACCACAAGTAGGGAAATTTACAGGAGTTATATGCCTTATTAGAGGATACTAAATTTAGAGCATTATTCAAAATGGATTCCAGGATAGAATATCCATAATCTACATTGGTTCATGATAGCAGCAGCCAATGAATTTGATTTATAGAGTCATTTAGACCTTTGAATGCTGTCTTATGATACTAAAAGTTTCTAATGACCCTCAGTGGCAAAATAGAGTCAAATAAAATTCTATTTATTTTATTTTATTTATTTATTTAACATTTGTTAACAAGGAAAGGAATTATAATTGCACAATGATCAGAACTGAACGAATAATAATTGCTTTAACTTGTGCTGGTTGATTTGTCACAAGAAGATCTAACACCTATTCCTTGTAAGAATACTCCTTGTGGGATTACAAATTAATTGAATCATATTAGACTGAAATAAACTACCCACAAAATCATTTTCAAATTTCCTGTTTGATGAATAATCTGACCAATTTATATCTGGATAGTTCAAATCTCCAAGTAGAATACAAATATTATGCAGAAACTATAGATACAATATTCGACAAATTATTAGAGTCAACTGAAGGTTTTCTATAAGGACAAATAAATCTTAACATAGTCAATCCAGAAAAAAAGGAATATATAAAATGGTCTCTAAATCAGTGAAAAGTTCATTTAAAAGAATACTAACACCACCTCCATTTATGTGTTTCCTAAGACATTTAATCTTCTCATATTCAGGGAAGAGTAAATTATTTGTAACCCATGCTTCAGTCACTGAAGTTATATCCTATTTTTCTTAGTGTGAAACATAAAGCAAATTATTGTGTTTATTAGTTAAACTTCTTGGATTACAATAATACAATTTTAAATTGTCATTAGTTTTTGGCAATCTGAGATCCCAAATATATCAGAACTGGTATACCTGAAAAAACTATTTAACAATGCAACAAATTTAATATAAGTAAAACTTAAACCATATTTACTCAAATGCAACATGTCATTAGCAAACATTCAATAATCACATATAAACATTTCCAAATACGTAACCAAGGATGCATTATGAGTTAAACATATATATAGCATACCTTAACCAATTATTAAATTGGATACTTTTAATATATACATAATCATTATACTTCATACTTGAAATTATTTCATAAAACACAACCTTTACTTTACTACTTTTTAATAATTCAACAATAGTTTATTCAGTTAAGTAGGTAACTCTAGATCACAGATGGGATACCAGACCTGACTTGAGCTGTCTGGATTAAGTAGACAGTTATCTGCTTAACTGAATAAACTTCAGCAAAGTGTCTTTATTCCTCTCACAGTGAGGGTGTCAGAGAGAGGCAGTCTCCAAGATCTGCTACCCGAAATGATTTTATCTGAATTAATCATTTGTACTCTTTTTTTGTAGATACCTTCCCATTTGAGAAATTGTTACTAGGATTTTGTTTGTCTTATTCACTCCTTTATTAGACTTACCTGATTACTTTAATTCCTTACTGTATGATTTATGGGATATTCCTAATAAAGTAGTTCAAACTTGATCCTCTCTCCTTTTATCTATTACAAAATCATTAATTGTAGGGATATTTAAATTTATTTCAAAGTGTTCTAGACTAATATTATGTGTAGAAAATATAGGATGACAATTCATTGAGTGAGCCAGTAATCCAATTAAATCTTCTTTTCAAGATAATATAAAACTGGATATACTTTTTAAAAGAAGTTTTCTAATTTATACTCAGTTAACTTAATATCAGTTAAGATCTTAGTATTAAGAATCCCAATTAATTCAGATAATTTAGCACATTTAAAGCAAAACCCTAAATCATTGCTCATTGTACTAGTAAGACAAACATGACAACTTCCATACTTGACCTAAATTTTCTCCTTACATAAATTACTAAGTCCACATTCTTTAAAAGAATCAATCAGAAATATAAATGAGTCAACTAAAATATATAAAGCAGCTGTTATTAAAGTTCCAAATCAGATAATCAGAATACACAAAATAAAATATGAATTAAATCAGCTATATTAAAATATGACATAACTATTAACAACAAGAAATATATATAGTATTTACCTTCACAAAAGACACAAAACTCACAAAAATCACAAATGCCATGCAAAGATGTAAAAAGTGTATCTTTGCATCTATGCATAGATGGACTGCTCTGCTCATAGCCACTTATAGACCACTTCCTATATGCCTTACTAACTGAAGAATGCACCTACAACTAAGCAATCTCACACACAAAAGAAAAAAGAATAAAGTGAGTTTCCAGCATCTTTAAAAAAAGATGTGGGAGAGCTAACAAATAATACATGCAAACTTATTAAAGTATAGCACAGGAAAAATGTTCAGTAGCTAGTGTAAATGCTGCAGCGATGCATAGGGCACTTCTTATATGCCATTAAGAGGTTCATGCCGTTAACAAGAAACAAGTGCTCAGCTATGTGGTATCTGCCCCTTTTTTGTTTGTCATTTTCTTATTATGCTGAGTTGGTGGGCCTGTGTCACCTCCCATGGAGTTATGCACCTGCTGTGCAGTACAGGGGTCTGCCAGTACACTTTGTGACTGTGTGCCCTTGAACCGAGGCTGTGTCATGAGAATGACACTCGTGTCCTCCTCATTGACAGTGATTCTGCTGTCAACATCAGTCTGCTCTGATGTAAGACAGCATTTGATTGCTTAGGATACTGACCTTGTGAAGAAATGTTTTTATTTATTTACCTTTGGTTAGTCTCACTGGTCTAGTGGCATCATTTCTGGGGACACCCAAGGTGTTATATATAGGGTAAATTTGGCCCATGCACTGAGGAACTTCACCCATAGTCTTTTAGGTAAGTGCCATGGGATCTTTTCTATCCAAGTGAGCAACCAGCAACTCAAACAGGTGGTACATCTCATCCAAAAGATAACATACTCAGGAGTGTGGCATCTCCTAATGCTGCACTGCAGAGACAGCAATTTGAAAATGAATTCAATCACCTGGAGTGACAGTAGAACACACAGCCTTTTAATTTTCCACCACAAAGGTAAGTGTACTGCCTTTTGAACCCCTGACACTGCTTGTATGTTAAGATGTTAATGTGAATTGTGACACATACACAATACTTTTATTAAAAGTATGATATCCACATTTACCATGCTGATGAGGAAATTTGTAAAGTACAAAGGGAGCATGACAACTACACCTAGTATATTAGCAAAAGCAGCCAAATACTAATGTTCTCCAGTGTGGATGTTGTAGATGTCTGAAAGTACTGGTGCCCATATCACATTGAATGATTCCTGCAGCATCCTCATCAGCATCAAAGTCATCACCACTTATAGAGAGCAAGTACTCTTCATCTGGTGTTAAAAGGTAGACTGTGGATGGCCCACCATCAATGCTGCTACAGGTGATTTCATTCTGCCTGTCCTTTGTCCCGGCAAATTCCACCATGGCATTACTTCATTTCATACACTATTTCAAAGAGGGTCCTTACCACGCAACATTTATATCAGTTACTTCTAGATTCTATGCCTTAGTACTCTCTGCCCATTTTAGCCCCACATTTCGGAAAAAAAAAAACACATTTACTTATGCTCATTGTAGATCTATGAGGATATAAGTCTCCTCAGAACTGAAGCTGACTCTCCTGTGTCTTGCTCCCTGGTGCTGCAGCATTGTTTAACCTGAAAATATGTTTAAAATTCTTATATTATCCCAATCTGTGTAACTTCAATCAATTCTGATGCATTTCATTCAGAAATTAACAAATAGCAGAAATACAGTGAAATAGAAATTAAGATTTCTGGGTTTGAATTTTTTGCAGTACTGAATGTGTTATGCATTCATCTTCTGTAGTATGTGTGAGACTGTGCATACTGAAATGTAGGCATATAAGGGTTTGCTGGAAGGGTCTGGTAACATGATTATTGATTAATTTTTTTCTATTTAATTTTTCAGTGACAAGAAGGTTATGTGTAGTATGGTCTTGAGCATTTCCATTATCAGAGACTGGTGTCTGCTGTAAGCCACTGTACACACATAAAAGTAATCAAGGCAGTGCAAAATGTGGTATGTTACACATTCAAACTATTTGCAAATAGAAGCACAGAATTGCTGAAATATTTCCTACCTTACCAGTAATGAGAAGCTAATCCTGGCGATATCACACTGAAATCCACTGATGCAATGACTTTATGCTATCTCGGCCTTTTATAAACCTTTTCAGTTAATTTGTACTTTACCTCTGTCATTGCATAAATTTAGAACCCAGCACCTTTTAAAAATAGTTGAGCACAAAATATCGTTGAATGTTTGGCCAGATTTTTGTAGTTTTTAAACAAATGAAACATGTAGCCATGTCTAACTCTATGAATTGCATCAAAGCATTTAATGTAACGATTATTGCTGATATAGCTGTCTTGGTACTGCTGTGCATGAATTGCACTTTGCTCATGCACATGCATAGGTACAGTGTAAGCCTTAGCTTAAGTGCACAGTGCTGGTGCTTGTGTATTTAGTCTGTGTAATCTTACGCCATTCCGCACTCAGCTCATGTCTAAGTATGGTATAAGTGACTATGCAGAGTCATGTCACATCTTAGTGAATGTGGTTCATGACATAGTAGTCTTAGTTTCATATCACTACATATTATTTAGAACTTGGACCTATGGCAATGCAATCCATCAAAGCCCAGGACCATATACCAATTTGATCTTTAAAAGAGATTAAGGTTCTCCTCTACCTGTGCAAGAGTCAGTGGAAATTGGATGCGGCTGAGCTCAGCAGACATTTGGAAAAAATAGATATTGGACAGGAGTTAGGGATCACCTCTCTTTGATGATGATATCCATGGCTGAGGACAACAGTGACATCACAGTTACATGACCTGCAGATGGATGACTGACTGGGTGGGTTTTCAGAACTACAAGTTTGAAAGCAAGAGTTCTACAGTGAAGTAATTCATTTCTTACATATTACAGTAATTTAATGGTAATAGTAATAGTGTGTGTGTGTGTGTGTGTGTGTGTGTGTGTGTGTGTGTGTGTGTGTGTGTGTGTGTGTGTGGAGCCTATATCAGATCATCAAATCACTAATATGCAAACTCCTCTTCATTAAACATTTATTGAGCAAACAGACTAATCATCGAATTAAGTTTTCAGCTAAAACTTTCCTAGGGCAAACTGATGGTAGTCTGCCCTAGCAACCGTAAAAAAAAAATATACAAAACAAAAAGCTTAACACCTACACAGGTGGTGGGATTTTCCCCATACCTCTCTTATCAGTCACAACAAAAATCTGAGATCCCTTATCAAATCCTCTAAAGCCAGCTATAAAGGCAGAATTGTAGCTGACAACAAAAACAACCACAAAGCCTTCTATAGCTATATCAAAAATCTCCAAGACAATACCCAGATTTGCTCTGAATTTTTGCCCAATGGCACCTCCTATACTGAGCCAAAAGATATAGCCAACATACTGGCTGACAGATTCAGCACCAACTTTACTCCCCCAAGTGCCCTATCACATTACCTTAAGAAAGCCTGGTACCCACCATTTCTGTGGCACAGGTAAAAGCTGCATTGTCTAAAGCCAAGAATACAGCATCCATGGAACCTGATAATATTCCTGGCTGCATCCTACATAAGCTACAAAATGAATCTCCAAACTCTTGACCCCACACAGTTTGGCTCTGTCAAGGGGAGATCCTGCCTGCTGAACATGGTTGACTTATTTGAGGCAATCACCAAGGCTGTGGATGAGGAAGGCAGTGCATACAGCCTACCTTGACCTGGCCAAGGCCTTTGATACCATTCCCCACTCAGGTATCATTGATAAACTCACCGAACTAGGCATCAATTCTTACAAAACTAGGTAGGTTGCAAATTGGCTCACAGACAGGACCCACAGAATGAAAGTTGCAGATTCCAAGTCAGACTGTCAACCAGTCATGAGTAGACTCCCACAGTGCTCACTTCTGGGCCCTCTCCTGTTTGGCATCTACTTCTTAGAAGTCCAGGCCAACACAGAAGGACTTGGGCTGACCAAGTTCACTGACGACTGCAAGCTAGAAGTCATTATCAACTCCCCAAGTGATGCAGACATCTTACAAAAGGGCCTCTCAGAGACCAATGACTGGTGTCAGAACCATGGCCTGAAGCTTAACGCCAAAAAATGCGTTATCATCCCCTTTGTAAAAAACTTAGTTCCCATGAATTACCATGTTGATGGGAGACCACTGACGGGGCCATAACAGATCTGGGCACCCATGTTGACATCCACTTCACCTTCAACCACCACAACTGCCACTGTGGTGAGAAAGTCCTACATGGCATATCTTATAACCAAAGGTTTCACATCCAGGAAGAAAGAGGTCATCATCCCTCTCTACTCATCTCTGATTAGACCAGTCATCGAATATAACACCCTGTTTGGCATGTACCTGACAAGACACCTACAACAGTTGGAAGGGCCACAAAAGTACCTAACAAAAAGGATCCTAGGCCTTAAACTCACGTCCTACATGGACAGACTCAAGAAACTTAAGCTGTTCTCAGTCTCTTATCATCTATGTAGAGGTGATCTCTGCTTGACTTACACATCCATGTCTGACCCTGCCCTACTTGAAATGCTACACCTAAAGGAAATACCAATCCCCCTGTGCCACACAATACAAAGATCACAACCTCATTACCACAATTAACATCATCTCCCAAAGACTGCCCATACTCTGGAATAAGCTTCCCATTCATGTCAAGCAGAGCATCTTGCTGGCCCTCTTCAAGAGAATTCTTGATGAATGGATGGGTAACATCAAGTTAACCCCAGGGATCATTCCAGTTGCCCTACTGGATAGGGGCACTGTGAACTAATATCGGGTGGCACGGTGCTGGGCAATTTTTTTGGGCTAGGCTTGTAAAGGCTCCAGGGAGAGGAAAATCTGGTTTAAAATGAGCATAGTTAAACATTTAAATGCACTATAGACTACATGTGTTATTTGATTCTATTGAGCAGCAAGATAATTCCTTCAAACTTAATAATACATATTTTTTATGAATTAATTTCATGAGTTAAACAAATTTTTAGATATTTTCATATTTATCATATTAAGGGTGATATACAAATTTAAGGTATAGTCACTTGTTCTTTTACAACTAATTTAGAGATTTTGTTAGAATTATTAAATATGTATATATTTTCCAACATGATGATTGTATATATGCATTATTTTTCTTATTGTATAATAGTTTGGTAAACCTTGATTGCTTGTCATCTTCAAAGTCTTACAGATACTTTTATCTTTTCATGTCTCACTCTATTTTAATTTGATATTTAAAAATAATTATAACAATATTTAAATGAACAAGTAATTTAAAAATAATTAATAGCTATTTATACTAACATTACATAATTGGATAGGCATCACATTATTTGTCAAATTATTTAATATTATAGGTTAATTGAAGTGGATTATTAAATTTTTAAGTTATAATGAGAAAAAAAATAGTTTTAAATGCCACCATATATAATTAAGTTGGTAGACTTTTTGACCATAACAATTATTTTTAAGTCACAATAGCTTTTGGCTAGTTCTTGAGTAAAGTTTGGAATTTGGTTGATAGAAAGACAGCTTAGTAGCCTGTCTATTTGATATGCAAATTGGGAACTTTGGTATCTTTGAATGATTGTGATTTATTAGTAGTATATATAGTTACAGTTGTATTTTTGTTTCTTTTCTTATTCCTTAGGAGTTTTAGTAGGTTAGTGTGTAGAAATGAAAAATTCAAAAGAGTACAGAAAACTAAGAAAGTGTTAGAGGTAGACGTTAGAATTTTATATACAAGAACAACAATCTGGTGGATAAATATATCATATTATTTCTTGGTATACAAATATATCTCAAATATACGGTATGAATAGTTTTAATTTAATACCTATTAATGTAAATGGCTTAACGAATAGCAACAAAAGGAAATCATTAATGAAGCACTTAAAAATAAATAAAGGGGGCACTAATGGCAACAAAAGGAAATCGTTATTGAGGTATTTAAAGATAAATAAAGGGAGCGTTATATTTTTGTAAGATATCCATTTGGTAGATATAGATATACAATATCTAATTAATATAGGCTATGAAGTGTTATTGTCTGCTTCTTTTAACAAAAAAGGAGAGGAACTGCTATACTATGGAAAAAAATCTACCATAATGCCTAGGGTCATGGAATCTATTAATGATCCTAAAGGAATGTACACATTTCCAGTAATTAAACAGAATAAAAAACTCTATACACTATTTTAATGGATCCATGGACTAAGTGCAAAAGTGGCTAAAGATGACTTAATATGTATTAAAAAATCATTGGAAGCTTAGTTTAATTTTAGATGAAGATTTTAACGGTATATCTCGTATGGAAGATACAAGTGAGCAGAAGAAAGATAAAATTCTAGAATTAGTTAAAGCAATTTAACATGTATTAGTAATAATAATGCAGGTGATAAGTCATTATTTTTACCCAATACTCTTATGCACATGTGACACAAACTCATGTTGATAGGATTTATGCTTCTATGGATTTGCTTAATAAAGTTAATTATGCTAAAACTATTCCTTGCCATTTATCTGATCATAATGCACTGAGTATTAATATAGCAATGAATTTAAGGAAATTTTAGATTATTTACATAATTCCAATATATATGATGAAATTAAAAGAATTTAAGAGTTACCTTAAAGAGCAAATATAAGACTTTTTATCTTTGAATGATGATGATGAGAAGGTTAACAAAGTCATATCATGATCTCCTTAAAAATGAATATTAAGGATAAAATGTGAAGGTGGTCTAGTAATAAAATGAAAGATGATATAAATATTTATTAGAAATACAAGTTGATATACATAAAGCAAGGTTTGAACAACAAAGAAATTAGATATTACTGAAATCATTAAAGACTAATGACAAAATATCAAACAATTTTAACACATAAAAGTGGAGATAGTTCTAGAAAAACTAAATTACAGAGTTATACATTGACTCCAAAATATCTTTACTGATTAGTTTATAGAAGTAAGATGTTAAGCAAAAAGGCACAAATCAATAATATTCATAGGTTCATAGGTTCATAGGCGTGTACTAGGCTAATAGCCCTGGAGCCTTTACAAGCCTAGTCCATAGGATTACCCTGGCATCGTGCCACCTGACCTTAGTTCCTAGTGCCTCTGTCGGGTAGAGCCACTGGAGTGATCCTGGGGTGAATTTTCTATTTCCCATCTACTCATTAAGATTCCTTTTGAAGAGGGCCAGTGAGGTGCTCTGCTTGACATGTATGGGAAGTCTATTCCATACCATGGGCAGTCTCTGAGTTATGAACCTGTCCCTCCAGCATGTTCTGTTGATTGTGGTAATGAGGTTGAGGTCACTGGAGGGTGTGGTGTGCAGGGATTGGGATTTCTTTAGATGGAGCATTTCTAACAGAGCTGGGTCAGACATGGGTTTGTACGTCAAGCAGAGTTTGCCTCTAAGTAGGCAATATGAGACAGAGAATAGTTGGAGTTTTTTGAGTCTGTCCATATAGGACAAATGTTTAAAGCCTAGGATCCTCTTTGTGAAGTACTTTTGTGGCCTCTCCAGTTGTTGCGGGTGTCTAGTGAGATACATACAAATGGGACATTATACTCGATGACTGGCCTAATGAGGGAAGAGTAGAGGGAGACAATGACCTCTTTCTTCTTGGATGCAAAACCCTTAGTAAAGAGATGTGCCACATAGAAGGACTTTCTGACCACAGTGGCAATGTGGTGGTCAAAAGAGAGTTTGCTGTCAACCTGTGTTCCTAGATCTCTTATAACACCTTCTGTGTTCAGTGGACTACCATTGTTGTGGTAATTCAAGGGAACTGTTTTTTTTCCAAGGGGGATGATGACACTTTTTTAGCATTGAGCTTAAGGCCATGGTTCTGGCACCAGTTGTTGGTCTCATTGAGGCCTTTCTGTAGGATGTCAACATCACTTGGGGTGTTAATAATAGCTCTCAGCTTGCAATCATCTGCAAACTTTGTCAGCCAGAGTCCCTTTGTTTTGGCCTGGACTTCAGGGAAGTAGATACCAAACAGGAGAGGACCCAGGACCAAACCCTGTGGGACTCCACTCGTGACTGGTCGACAATCTGACTTGGAGTCAGCTACTTTGACACTGTGGATTCTATCTGTGAGCCGGTTTGCAACCCACCTAGTGATCTAGGGTTTGATGCCTAGTTTAGTGAGTTTTTCTATTATTCCTGAGGGGAGAATGGTATCAAAGGCCTTGGCCAGATCAAGGTAGGCTGCATGAAGCACCTTGCCTTCATCCATAGCTCTGGTGACTGACTCAAAGAAGTTGACCAAGTTGAGCAGGTGTTATCTACCCTTCACAAAACCAAACTGTGCAGGATCTAGAGTTTGTAGATTCCCCATATGCTTGTTTATTAAGTCCATGATGATGCGTTCCATAGCTTTGCATATCAGACTCATCAGGCTAATGGGGTGATAGTTCCTGGAGTCTGTAGTCAGTCTTCTCTTGTGGAGAGGGATTACTGTAGCAGTGTGCCATTCAGTGGGGACAAAGCCTGAAGTGAGGCTGTGATTGAACAGGCCATACAGGTGAGGTGCCAGTTCAGTTTGTAGTTCATGTAGAACACAGCTGGGAATATTGTCAAGTCCTATAGAAGTTGTATTCTTGGCCTTGGACAGTGCTGTTTTAACATGTGCAGCAGTAATACTAGGTGCTTAGCAGTCTACTGGCATTGTGATTGGTCCTTTGGGGGGGGCAAGAGGGGTAAAGTTGGCACTGAATCTGTCAGCCAGTATATTAGCAATATCTGTTGGCTCGGTATAGGAGGTATCATTGTGCAGTAGCTCAGAGTAAATCTGGGTATTGCTGTGGTGATTCTTTACATAAGTATAGAAGGCCTTATGGCAGTCTTTACTATCTGCTGCCATTCTGTTTTCATAGCTAGCTTTAGAGGATTTGATGAGGGATCGCAACCTTTTGTTGAGACTGATAAGGGAGTATTTCCAGTCTTGGGATTTCACATTATTCCACATCAGTTTCCTCCTTCTGTTGTAGAGTTTGTTTATGGCAGCGGACCATCTAGATTGGTTTCCTTTTTTTGAGGAGAGCATCTTGGTTCTATTGGGTATGATGAGATGCATGCATTTGTGTATGTGTTAGTACAGTGCATTGGTGTATGATTTGGCTGTCATACAACTATTCTCCATTTGCAAGGATGCCATGAAGTTAGCAACCTCTGTTTTTAGAAGCCCAAAGTTAGCTTTGGAGAGGTCTTTCATGGTGGTTACCTCTGTGGGGGTGGGGCTGGGGGTGGGAAGGATGTGAATTTCCAAGGTGATTAGTTTGTGGTTGGATCTAACCAGGGAGGAGTTGACTATTGGTGTAGTGCAATGGTCACCCATGTTGGTAATAATCAGGTAAAGAATGTTGCTACCTCTAGTGGGGTTAAGAACCAGCTAGTCCAGGGCATTGCAATTAATGAATTCCAGAAAGTGTTGGGCAAGTGTATTGGTACATGAGTAGTTTTCCCAGTTAATGGAGGGGTAGTTAAAGTCGTCCAGCATGAGAGTGTTAGGTTGGACCCTAGTATTCTCCTGGGTGATTAGGAACGTGGAGTGTGAGTCTTGAGACATGGTTGGGGACCTATAGCAGGCTACGACCTGAATCACTGTCTTACCCAATGTTAGCTGCACCTGAAGTATCATAGATGTGTTATGTTGGGCTACCAGTCTGGAGGTGTATGGATCCTTTATGAATATGGAAACACCACCACCTTTGGAGCTTCGGTCCAAGTTCTGGGGCCAAAAGGTGTGGAATGAGTTATAGCCTGGTAGTGCAGGGGTGCGTGTTGCTACCTTGAACCAGGTCTCTGTTACAGCACAAATGTCGATGTTCTCCATTTAAGGAGTGCTTCGAGCAAGTGCATTTTGAGATTTAGACTTCTAGCATTGAGCAGTATGACCCTTAGATTGCATTTGTTTGTAGCTGTTACGGTGGTAATTTGGTTTTTGGAACATTGCCTAAAAAGGCACTATAGAGGTAGAAAGAGCCTTCCTTACACTAATAAACTTACTTCAGCTATAGAGGAAATGCTTAATATTTTTTTAAATCCATGAGAAAAGTAACAATTCTGATGATTGCAAAATTGATAAGTATTTAAGGAAGAATGTTACTAATAAACTTAATGATCAGAAAGCTTCACTGTTGAATAAACCTATTACCCTAACTGAAGGAAAGGGTGTTTTGAAAAAGCCAAACATGGCAAAGCTCCAGGGTTATATGGTTTAAGCATGAAATTATATAATATGCTTCCATTAAATGTTTTAGCCTTATTGAGTGAAGTTTTGAGGATAATCCAGAGTGATAAAGTAATTCCTTCTTCATGGAAATTTTCTGTTATCTCATCTATACTTATGTAAGAAAGGGATAAAACACTATAGACCTATTTCATTATTAAATACAGATTATAAAACATTTATTTCCATTTTCATCATAAGATTAAGAGATATTGCAGATTAATTAATAAAGCTCAAACTGGATTTATAGTTAACAGATTAACTTGATAATATTAAAAGAGTCATAATAATCTTAGATTTAGCAGATGAACTAAGCAAGATTGCATCTAATTAGTTTAAATATTGAAACAGCTTTTGGTTCTGTGGATAGGAACTATTACTTTAAAACTTTGGAAGCATTTGCATTTCCATAACAATTTACTGGAATTTTAAAAAAATGTATAGAGATTTTAAAGCATATATTAAAATTAGATCTTACATTTCTCAAGGGTTTACCTTAAATAAAAGTACAAAACAAGGATCTCCAATGTGTCCTCTGTTATTTGCATTAGTCATTGAACCCTTAGGCTAATAGTATAAGAAGCAATTATAAAATTGATGGGTTTTCAATTAAAAGGGTTTGCCAGTCTACAATACAGCTTTTGCTTATGATATTTTTCTAACTATAAAAGATCTAAACAACTCAATTGAAGAAATAGATGAGGAAATTGAAAAGTTTCAAGAAGTATTACTGAAATTGAATAATAATAAAACTAAAATGTTAGTGATGAATCAACTACTAGATAGTTAAAAATATAAATACAACTGGAAAGGGCAAGAATTAAAATATCTAGGCATACCAGTTTATCAGGATGTGAGTAAGATTATTAATCATAATTAAAAAAAAATACTTGAAGATTTGTCACTCCCTATTAAAAAATGGAATGAGTGTGTTTTACCTTGGAAGATAGGTTTATTCTTATAAAAATGATTAAATTATCTAAGATTACATATGCATAGTATATTCAATAGCCTTAACAAATGACAAAATATTAAAGAAAATGGAAAAAAACATTAACTTCATTCTTATGGTACCCTAAAAGCTGAGAATTGCTTATAACAATCATAATAAGCTGTGGGAGTATGATGGTATTAGCTTTCCTGATAAATACATGAATACATACATACATATATTTCAAGCACTGGCATTAATGTCCTTCTAGCATGCCAATATATCATAACAGTTGCTCTCATTATAAGTGTCCAGGCTGTTCTTAAAAATGTCTAAACTAGTGCTTGCTTTAATGTAATTTGGTAGTCCATTTCATGAATCAGCTGCTCTCTCAGACAATATATTAGTATACTTCTCATTCCTATAGAATTTTCTACATAGGTTGTCTGATGATTCTCTACTACTTTTTGATAGCCCCAAACATTCCCAGAGGTAGTTGTCTCTAAATGCCCTATGTACCTGTATAATGTCTCCTCTTAAACATCTATATGATACACTGTAGAAGTTCAAATGTTTTAGTGTATCATAACAACTTAAATGTTCACATCCATGGATGACCTTGGTATATTTCCACTGTACTCTTTCCAGTTTACTTATGCTTGCTTCCTTATAATGTTTTCATATTGTTATTCCATTCTCAAGTGTGGGTCTAATATAACCAACAGACAATTATTTCATCATTTTTGATTTCCTAGACTATATAAATCTTTGCGTTTATATCACATCATCGAAAGCTGAAAACACCAAACACCATTTAATCGAACCTAAATAATCTAAAGCACACAATATCGAACATTCAGAACAGCAAATTTTTTCCCAGGGAAAAAATTTGCTATTCCAAAATACATTCACACAACACAGGCACACCAAAAAAACAGCAATCCACACACTTACACTTAAAATCATACATCTAACTCTACACTAAACTATACAAACACTACTATCTATCCACTTACCTTAATCTAACCCTAACCCTAAGGTTCGTCACTATCGCACACTCACCTCCCCAGCACCTTAACCCTAACTCACGTAACCCGTGCCCTAAACCTAACATCCACACAACCACACATTTACCTGAACCCCCGTAACTTTCCACCATCGTGCTAAAAATAGCAAATCCACAGAAACAAACAACCAAATTCTTTCCCTAGGAAAGAATTAGATGTTTTGCAGCTTCGCTATTTTTAGCGTTCACTGTATAGGGTTCAACATTATAGCATTCAACATTATCGGCTTTCGATAACATGATATAAACCTAAATCTTTTTATATAACCTACAGTTCTATAACTATCATTTGCGAATTGGAGGATATGATTAGAAAAACTCAAAGCTGGATCTAATCATATACCCAGGTCCTTAAATGAGTCTACAGTTTCAATCACTGTGTGTGCTATATTAAATATTCACCTTTTATTGACAGTTTGCATCACTGTGTGCTGTACTATATATTCAAGTTTCAATTTATGTCTTCCAAATCTCACATGCTTAGTTTTTAATGCATTTTTTACCATATTATTCTGCTGTACCCAAATTGTCAATTTAGTCAAGTTCTTTTGCAGACAAGCAGTATCTCTAACACATGTAATCATTTTACCCAATTTCAAGTCATCTGCATGCAGACTGTAGAATGCCTCATGTGAAAAAGATAGATCTGGAAGATACCATCTAAAGTATGGACCTTGGACAGATCTCTTTGGATACCGTGACTGTAATCAAGAATTTCTCTTGTCTAATTGCTGTCTGATACTTGCCATGTCCTAAGCTATGCAGCTATACATCTTATCAAGATTGAATTAATACCTAGTTGTTTTAATTGTTGTAGAACATCATGCTATAAGGTATTAGATCTATTTTCAACATATGCATGCTGATATATGGTTTCAAGTGCTGGCCTTTCCATTTCTGACAATAAATGATCCAATATTACCTTTTCCATTATTTTTCCGCAACATGAAAGCAGACATAGTTGTCTGTATGACTCAGGGTTTGTCCTATTCTTATTTCCCTTAAAGCCAGGTTTAATAAGTTCATGTTTCCACTGTTTTGCATAACATTTTATATATATATATATATATATATATATATATATATATATATATATATATATAAAAATCTGTTGTGTCTGAGAATAAATTTTAGAATCTGCATGCAGTTTTTCAATTTGGCTGGCTTTACTCCTCCTATCATGTTCAATATCTTTATACAAATTTTCTTCAAATATGTCTTGATCTTTTCTCACACTATGCTTAATTTGTTTGTCCAACTTATTTATTTTCATTTTCAAAGTTGTAGTTTGACCTCTTTTCCATACCTTATTTATTTTTTCTCACCTTAATCAAGTAGCTTGTTCTTATGGCAATATATCCTCCTGATATTGTGTGCCTAGACCCTGATTTTAAATTTTTTTATGTTCTTTTTGCATTCAATTTCTCTTTCAAAACTTTCCACACTCCTGCATTTTTTCACTCAAAGGATCACTCCAATTATTTACATAGTGACTGTCTTGCTTCCATATAATCTATTGGTAATCTTCTGTCCATTAGTTTAGATTTCAATTTGTCAGAATTATCGAGCAGTAAATTCATCCATTATAACCCCATGATCACTGCACATCAATGGTAATAAAACTTGACATAAGGTATCATTAATTTCTTTAGGAACATAAATGTTGAATCAATATTATTCCAGTCTGTTTCTGATAAATTTAAGTCCCTAACCAGTATTATTCTTCCCTTCTGTGTTTCACACAAGAAATGTATGAATTGCTTTAGGTCATCAGTACTTGACTTTGGTGGTCTATATGCTCTGTGACATCCTCACTCTAGGCCAGTAATCAAGGACCTTAAATCCTCACCACTGGCACTGAACAGGGACATTCACTTGGAACAAAAATGGATACACCCAGTATTTCCAGATGCATCTCTCTGCATCAAGCACAATTTCCCTTAAGAGCACACAGGGAACACATTCAGTCAGGGTCCAGATTTCTCTGTCTACCTCCAAGTCTCCAATAAGACTCCCCATTGGCACAGGTATAGAGATGAGACTTCAGCTGAGTGTCAAACCTGTTCTCCACTGCTCTCTCTGTGAAACCAGTGCTTCATGCCCCTACTTCAAGCAGCTGTCTCACACACACACACACACACACACACACACACACACACACACACACACACACACACACTCACTCATGCACGCATGCACACACACACACACACACACACACACACACACATGCGTGCGTGCACACACACAAACACACACACACACAAACACATTCTTTGAGATTTGATTTTCACACACACACACACACACACACACACACACACACACACACACACACACACACACACAGATATACACTCTTTGAGATTTGATTTTCACACACACACACACACACACACACACACACACACACACACACACACACACACACACACACACACACACACACACACACACACACACACACACACACACACACACACACACACACACACACA
Source organism: Protopterus annectens (assembly GCF_019279795.1). Classification (NCBI taxonomy): domain Eukaryota; kingdom Metazoa; phylum Chordata; order Ceratodontiformes; family Protopteridae; genus Protopterus; species Protopterus annectens. Next base: position 331,179,063 of record NC_056727.1, read on the forward strand.
CACACACACACACACACACATCTGGGAAAGGCTGGCACAGATTTAATAGCTTTGCCCTCTTCTGCCCAGAATATAAGGTAGTTACAAAACCACCAGACACTCCAAAGCCAGTTACTCTAATGCTCTTGTAAGGATACTTAATTATGCTGAGTGAAATTAATATTAATACAAATGGTAATGTTGACCAAACAGCAAGGCTTTCAGGAGTGGCCACAATGCCACCAAATAAATATAAACACTCTTAAAGATTAAAATATTCTCTAAAGGACCAGCCACAATGAAAGTTTAAATATATTTAATAATAAATAATAAAAGAACATGAAAATACTAAATAACTATTTACAATAAACTCCAGAATTTCATTCACAGGAAATATTAAGATAACACAGATGAATAGATTCACACAGATATATAAAAATAGTATTTAACTAATCTCACTATATTTTCCTGACTGATCTAAAGAATTACTATGCCCTGGTTGACTTGCTAGAGCAAGGCAAGATGAAGTAGATGAGGGGTCCTTCCTTGTCAGGTTACAAAAACAGACTGCCATGAGACTTCAGTCTCACCTAATATTAAAATAGCATTTTTAGGGATGGATTACAGAATGATATTGCATACGTCTGGTCATCTGACTTCTGGTTCCCATGCTACCCATCTTGGACAGAAGCTGTCAGGATTTAACACATATATGTCAATAATACACACACAGAGCCTTGCTAAGATCTGCTGAAGCTCCTGGAAGTCATAAAACAATTTCAAACCTCCATCCTTCCAGAGTAGCAATTAGTTCACCCCAAAGACAATGCACAAAGTTTCCTAGTACAGACTTTTTGTCTGTGACTGCAATGAGAACTATAAGATACAAGCTTTATAGAGTAAATTAAGTAATTTAATGTTGTTCTATTTTTCAAAATTGGGTGGATGAGATTAACCTCTTCTTTTCTAGTATTCTCTTTTACAATATGTACATTTCAACAGTTGCAATAATACATGTACATTTCTTCCTCTGTCCAGCAGGACACACTGTTGATACATTTTCAACACAAGCATCTGTACAAATTAGTTTGATATTCAAATAACATATAATTTTTTACTAAATTTCAACTAGTTGTGCTGGCATATTTTACACATCCACTGCCCTGCCCCTGGCATAGCTGGCACTACCTCAAATCATCACATACTCCAACAATTGTTCTATGTTGCAGGGTTGTCTTTTTTGCCACAATTACACAATCTAAGTATTGGTGTCATCACTGAACATGTAATAATCACTGGTCTCATAACTATCTTAAATCCCTTCCATAACATTTCACCTGACTTTTTGCCAGTCATTGATCTTTGACCATGTTTTACAAACAAGAACTACATCCATCGTGTGGGAACATAGCAACATTTTCAATAAAACAGCTTTATTATTAATACTCCTAGCATTAACAACTATTACAGATCCATCAGATTTTGCTATCTGTGAACTGTTAAACTTTCAACAAGGCAAAAATACTGCCTTATGTTTGACAAATATTGCAGAATGTCTGCTGTAAACATTTTCTTCCCCGATCTTGACATGTGCATATCATCATGTCTGAACAAGCGTGCCCAAAATTAAGCACAGATCTCTACACATTTCCATGTTTTAAAACAGGACATTTTTTCATGTAGGTATTTACCTCCAAAATAGCTTTTCCAATCATGGTGACCTGACTCTCTTTTCTATGTGTGATTTGTGAAAAATATATCCTAACATGTGTACAAGGTATGCTAGTTAGAGGACTATAAGTTTCCTACTAACAGTTAGAGAGTCCTTGCAGATGAGATAATTTTTACCAACAAGAATAAAAACAGATCTGTACTTCCTTCCATTAATATATTCTAAGGCCTGTCTCACATCCTGCATTTTTGCTCCTTGCAAGCATAACACTGTTTAATGTTCGTTATCTTCTATGCAAATGTAAGTATCAGTTCCTCTCATAATTTAATCTCCAATTGCAAGAATATCTTTTCTGACCAGATCTGAAGAATCTTCAGCTTATAATTCAATTATATCTGCTCTAGAAATTGTTATAAATGGTTGATCTTTATCACAGTCTTATTAATCCCACTGTTTTCATTTCTTATTACATTTGCAAGCATACAATTAGTATCCAACTGGATTTGTATATCTACAGCTTGATCCATAGTGCCAATGTCTGCCTTTCTCCTTTTTGTTTCTTACAGTAATGCATTCAGTTTTGATTTCTTCCTATTCAGCTGCCTCTTGCCTCTTTTTTCTACTGCTCTTGGAAAAACGATGCCTTTTTCTGTAGACTGAAGGTTTTCTGAGAAAGATGTTATCATTCCCTGTAATCTGTGTGCTACATAACAAAGCAGTGTCCTCTTTAGTTTGTATTATCTTTGCTTGACAGAGATTTATCTGTTTCTTTTTCTTCCCTGTTATTTCTTGTGTACTTCTTTCTTTCTTTTTTTTATTTCCATCTAGATGCTCTGAATATTCAGATTGCTGAATACTTGTATTCAGAATTTCAAAGTTGTTGGTGACATTATCATGCTTCATAGGGGTTCAGTGATCTTCACAGACAACAGACATCTTCTTTCTTAAATGTATTCTATTTGCTCTTTGCCTAGCATTATTTATCTCACTGGTCCAGTCATTCATATATGTAACAATAGTTCTCTAAGCCATGCCCATTGCATAAGTGCAATTGTTATCAGTAAGTCTAGATTTACTACTAATAATTGTAAGAAAATCATCTGACTTTTGACATGAGTAACACAGATCACTGATGCTCTCAGGTGTTACCTTTAAATATATTTAGCATGTATTTGTGCTTTAGGAAATCATTAATGGCATATTCATTTAAGAATTACATATTCAGCTGCAAATGGATAAAAAATTACAAAAAGAAAAGAATAATAAAAATCAGTTACGACAGAATTCAAAGAGATTTTAAATAAACTTCTATGAGAAAAATTACACAAATGTTATACAACTGAATATTAAATTAAGTACAGTAAAGTTGTTATTCTGACTGTACAAGTTGTGAAAGTCACACAAAAGCTGGAATTCATTTACATCCTGCACAAATGTGTGCAGTAGTTTCTGTTCACTATCTCTTGTACTTGAACCTCCTTTTAACAGTAAAGACCAATGAATCACAGACTAAGACAGCATTGTTTATATAAGCTCTGGACCATCCTGTCTGCAGTCTGCTAGAGCTTACATGTCTAAAACATATCCATCTCTAACCACTAATAGTGAAAATTAAAGAAAGAAACAACAAACTATAAATCAAGGTAAATCTTATCTACAAGCTATGCCTTCCTTCCTACAAACAGTGAAAAATAGTGGTCAAAAATAAAATGTAAATTCAAATAAAAACATGTCTTACCAAACTACTGCACAGTCAATCACAAACCAATGCAGGATTGTTTAAATAGGCTCTGATGTAGAATTTCATTCTGTTGCTGCAAATGTTAACTATATTATATTTTGGCTAGATTCAACTTATACTAGTCAATGGAAATCCAGGAATAAATTATATCAAATTCTTATAAGTTTATCAAATGTGATAAAGTAGAAGTATATAATACCCCCCACACACATTTAATTAATAAACCTCACTTTAGAATAAAATTAATTTCAATCTTTAGCCTAAAAACAATTAAGTAATATGTTTTAAAAATCCCATTAATTTTAAAATGGAAATTCTTGTGCTTTCCCATTTCATATCCCTCTAGATTTCTGGACACTTAGAATACTGTTGAAATGAATATACTAAAAAGGAATGGGTTAGTATTATTGTCTGATTGCTTTGAAAATGGGAAAGCTAAGTCATCAGAACTTTTAATGAAAGATTATAAGCTTGATAAATCCTTTAGTCAGCTAATATTATCTATTAGAAAGAAGTTAGATGAATTTGTAAGTAATATAAGTGAAAAGGAACAGAATGCTGTTATTGAATGTAAATTGACTGACAAAGGAAATCTGTCCAATTTATACAAGTTAATTAATTACAAATAATAATAACTGATGTAGAGTTTTGCAATTTTTTAGAGAGTAGTTGATTAAGTGAATCAATTGATAAGAATAAAATTGTGCTACTTAAGTCAGTTTGTGAAATGTCTTCAAGTCTATACTGGAAAGTATTAATGTGGAAACATATACATAGATTGTTTGTTACCCCTTAAAAATGTCTAAGTTCAGTAAAGTAACTTCTTCAGTTTGCTGGAGATGCAGTAAAGATGTAAAAGCTGAATGGGTGTATATGTTTATGGATTGTGAGAAATTAAATGTTTATTGGGATGAGATAAGTAATTTTTAAAGGGTTATGGCTTGATAATTGTTCTTTACCTAGATCTACAATTCTAATAAATGTTCCACTTCATTAATTTGCAAAAGCTAAACAACTAAAATGTTTTGGAGTCTCCTTGCAGTAGACAGACAGATTATTATAAAAACTGGAAAGCAAACTCCTACATTCAAATAATTTATAAATTTAACAGCAATGTTATGTAAAACTAAAAAAAGTGATTAGAATAAGGTCTATAAATCATATTAAGACCTAGTTCTGGGATTACCTTTGAAAAATGCTGCTATTTATATAAAAAGATACTTTGTTTATTAATTATGTTAGATTACTATGATAGTTTAATGTATTTCTAACATTGTATAGCAGTTTGTGGTATTTAATTTCTTCCTTTCTGTGTATATATTGTATATATGTTAAAATCAATAAAAACCTTAAAAATGAAAAGAAAGAAAATTAAATATTGCAGTATTTTAAAGCATACTGCACACACACACACACACACACACACACACACACACACACACACACACACACACACACACACACACACACACACACACACACACACACATATTCAGGATACATAACTCACTCTTCTTTCCTCCTATTTTTTTATATCTCCACAGCTGCTGAGGAAGGAGAGTATAACAGGGCCCTATATCAGGGGTGAGTTGACCATCTGGTTTCATGACAACATAAGTATGTGTTTACTCAAAAAAAGAAATAATAGGTATGTATATAAAATAATATTGGATAGTTATATAAAAATAGACCTCTTGAGGGATTTAATAAACCCTACACAGTAATTTTTCACTGCGTGTGCACCACTGCATGACACACACATGGTAGCAACAAAATTCAGATTCAGTAAGTGCCGTGTAGAGGTGCACATCCCCGTGCAAATAAGGTAAAAACTGTGGCATGCTAATTACAGGATAAGCAGTTAAGCTGCATGCAAATCAATGAATCCAACATGGTGGAGGTATTCAACAAGCTATAAAGCATCCATGTAGACTCCCTGCTGTTTTTTCCTGTGAATTCCAAAACGTTTGGACTACAGCCATGGAAAGGAGTCTACATGGACAGAATGTTAGGGGCTGCTGCTGCTTTAATTCATTTGTATGTGCTACAGGCTGAAGCCAGTGCTGCTGCTGTTGTTAATAGCCCTAGGCTCAAAAGTAGAAGAGATTTCAGGCCCCATTTAACTTTTTACAACCTGCATGATGTGGAAATTGTGGAGTGCTACAGGGTGGATAGGGACACACTACAGGAGCTCTGTGACCTCTGCCATCCTCAACTCAGAGCCAGAGCCAATTGAGTGGAACCCATCCAAGTGGAGACAAATGTATGTGTAGCCCTTAGAATCTTAGCTACAAGTACCTTTCAGAGACCAACAAGGGACATGCTGGGGATGTCACAGGCATCAGCATCCAAGATCCTCCACTAATTCTTGAATAATATGCTCCAACATGCCAGTGACCACATATATTTTCCCCCATAGTTCTGAGGGGAGAGCCTGAAATATGCAGGAGTTCTACTGTATAGCACACTACCCTGAAGTACTGGGTGCCATAGATTGCACACATATAGAAATGAAGGTACCACTGGGGGAACAGGGTAGGCTCTACATAAACCAAAAGGGCTACCACTCTATGAACTGCCAAGTCATATGTATTGCCAAAGAAATCATCTTGAATGAGTGTGCTGGCAAACCTGGCAATTACCATGACTCACATATCTGGCACACCTCCCAACTGTACCAGATATTTGCAAAGGGAGATATGCCAGAGGATCATTTACTGGGGGATGCACTGTGACCGTGGCTGATGACACCCATCAGAAATGCACATGTACACAGGCACACACACACACACACACACACACACACACACACACACACACACACACACATGGAAAAATGCAATAATGAGGCACGCACTCAAACCAGAAATATCAGAGAGTAAGTGTTTAGGGTGGCTGAAGTCATGGTTCTGGTACCTAGATATATTTGTGGGAGCTCTGCAGTACAAACCACTGACATGTACAGAAATATTTATAGTATATGCCAAGCTACACAATATAATCCTAAGGAAACAGCTTCAGCAGGATCAGCAAGGGGAAGGGGCACATATCCCACCACCAATGCTAAGGTCACCACAGCCACAGGCAGATGAGGAGTCAGAGGGGGAACCACCAGCTGCTGTGGATGTTGGGAGACTTAGGCATGCTCAGTATGCCCTTGCATTGGCTAAGAGACAATGCATAGCACACTCACTCACCACCTAGGGGCCTAAAACCTTCCTTGTACTCACATACATATAGTTACATTGATGCCAGACAAGTCACACAACCTTTACCTCCCCATGTATTGGGTGTGTACTGCTTGCATCAGACACAGTCAGCCCTGAACTAAAACTGTGGCAACTGCTGTATTTACAAGATAAGTCCTGAACCTGGAGTGCATTGTTTAATAATATGAATGTGTGATATATCCTTGTATTTCATTACTTGGTCCTGTAAGCAAGTAAAAAGTGGGAGATTTGTATAGAAATTACCTTAACATATGACAGCAGAGACCTATTTGACTTATATGTGTCCATTATTAAGTAGTAGGTCTCAGGCATCAAAGATTCACACAGTCATACCTCTCAAAAGTACTGATGATCACGGCATTCCCTCAGTTTAGCACCACATATTTGTAGTGGAAAATAATTACAGAGAGAAGTTAGAAAGTAATTAAACACATTGCAGTTTCTGATTTCACAATGTGTGTGTGTGTGTGTTTGTCTGTAAGGGTCCTCCAGGTGAAACTGGTGTGTGAGTGTCTGCATGAACACAACCAAGCTCTGTGTTGGCTCTACATCTTGGTATGTCAGACTGGTGTGAGCTGTGCATGGTAGAGGTGGTAGTACATTATTGTTGTCCCCGACCATGAGAACTGGCTCTGCCAGGAGTTGCTGCAGATGCACTGCTGCTACCTGAATGTGACTGATGTCTGCTGGATGAACTCCCATCATGGGGACACCCAGGACTATGCCCCCATGGCTTGCCACATTTGTGTGTGGACAGCTAAGTCACTGACAGAGCAGTGGAAGTACTCCCACTATGGGAGTGTGATCATGCACAGCCACGTTGACTAACAGCCCATGATGTGGCTGACCTACACCCATGAAAATCCTGTTCCTCTCCCAGCAGATGTTCCATCACAGACAATGCTCTTTCCATGGCAGACACCCCACGATCCATCACAGAAACCTCTTAGTTCCAATGGGTCTTTCAGCTGATCCATTGAATTGGCAACATGGTGGAGGCAGTCATGCATGTCAGACTGTGCCACATCTACAACCCTGAGCATTTGTCTGGAGCACCTATGGGAATATGACTGTGCCTCCATGATGGCCCTAAATATATACATTGAGTGGCACAGGAAAAGACACCTGCACCAGATGGAGAAGGGACAGCAAGCCTCCTCTAAGTACCCCTATCAACCCCCTCTGCAATGCACCTTGCCCACACATTGCCTATGGCCATTGTCAACAGGCACTAAAGCTGCATTAGCCACATTTCTCTCATCAAAGGCCTCACCTTCCACCTGTCCAATATCTGAGGGCTCACTGTAATGGGTAGGTGTTGGCCTAGTGGCTGTGTCTGATAGGATTCCAGAAGATGGCTGTGTGTCAACTTCAGTGTCAGATTCAACATCTGCACCCCCTGACTGTGCCTCAGTTTGGCCACCATCATCATCATAGTCTGCTGATACACTGACATCAGGTGTCAGAGGGCCCACACTCCCACTATCATGATCACATGTGATAAAAAGCAAAAAACACAGGAAAAAATTAATACCTAAACTAATACAGCCCAATATATGCTACAAAAAGTGACAGTGCTGCCATTATTGTGGACAGTACAGCAATACACACAACAGGCCTGGCATCAACAGCACACACAAAAATATTTCTTTAAATTGCTCATCAGTACTGACAAAAAAATGTTTTGCTTACTATCTGCAGATGAGATAGTCCTCTGCAATCCAGATGGTCCTGGAAGAAGTTACGCAAGAGGTAAGGGTAATATCATCACAATTAGCAGTAACACAGAAGTAATAATTTTACTCCTTTATATACCCATTAACTATACTTTCAATAAGAATGTGGCTGACAACTCCAACCTAAGCTAATAACTGTAACAATTTTCAATCTCCCCCCAAAAACGATATGTGACACAGAAGTAACTTATTGATTTCAATTGTTTTACTATACAACAATATTTAACTGTTGAGCTACCAAAGCCTATCTGGAAGCTCCTCCAGGCTTGCTGTCTCTGAAGCTGTTGCTCCAATGTACAGCATGTGACATCCAGCTCATGCTGTACTGCATGCTCCTGGGAGCTGTCTGGATCCATGATATTGGCCAGGAACCCTTCATTGGGTGTTAGTGGTGTTTCCCTATCAGGTCGTTCCCCCTGTAACCATCTGGTAACAGCCCTCTGCAGCTGCTGTCCTCTGTGCAGATGTGATCATGTTAGTGGCCCTGTGGTACACCTGCTTGTATGTCCTGCCATGGCTAGCCACGGCATTCCGATCATCAACTATTTATTGCCAATTTTGCATCATACATGCCATATCTCCCCATCTTCCTTTTCAGCAGATAAGCACCATGTTGCCTAAAAGCATCCACTATCACCTGGTTCTCAGCATCAGAGAAGGGGGGTCTCTGAGGATTGACACTGATATGCCTGGGTGGCATACTCCTAGGTGTCCCAAAAGACAACAGAAGGATAACACACATAAGTATCACATAACTACAAAATAATTGTTTCAAGATAAAACAGAAAAGGTAGCCACTCAGTATTATCCATAGAAAAGCACACACCAGTCTACAGATGTGAAATACAAACAACAACCAGGATGCAAAATAAGGAGAGTAACAACAGAAATGTATCCTTGTTTGTGCCATAACAGTAAATCACCTTTTCTCCCCCCCCAAAAAAAAAACAGGATAATGACATATTTTATTAAAAAACATCTTTAAATGCTAAAATTACTGGAACTGTCCCTGAAACTTTTGTACATATTTAGTACACAGCATTTAATTTAGATGTATTGGCAATCATGTATACCTCAGAAGAACCAGAAGAATGTGAGCACTCCAAAGGACACCAACTTTATTCACAAACAGTTAAGTGCTTTCCTCTCCACTACGGAGACTTCCTCAGAACAAAAATCACAACCTTACCCAACCAAGCTAAATATACCCATAAATTATTCAATTAAGCAATAATTAAAATCCTTAAAGCAATATCAAACTTCCAATGTTAACATATGGCTAAATGTCAGAAATGTCCCATTTTCTATATAGGTAAAACTAGTAGGAAATTGAAAATTAGAATGGGAGAACATTTAGGTGACATTAAGCATGGTAGGATAACCAGTGCACTATACAGGCACATAAGCAAACATACCACACATTGTTTCAAATTTTTGGTCTTGCAACACCTCAATGAGGATGAAAAAGGGGGTATTTTGGATGTGCACTTGGATGTAATGGAATTAAAATGGTAATTGTTTATGGATGCCTCTAGATTTCCAGGCATTCATGAAACCATTAGTATTGCTAGCATTCTTAAACTTGACCAAATTTCAGGTTAGTTTATTTGAGAACTTAGGTTTTTAAAAAAACTTTTTAAAAATTTGTTTTTGGTTTATCAATTTATGCAAACACATTTTTAACAAAACAATGTAACATTTTGTTTGAATCTTGTTTTTAAGAATTTTTAAAACAATGTGGTGAACCATGTTAACATTGGACGTTTGATATTGCTTTAAGGATTTTAATTGTTGCTTAATTGAATAATTTATGGGTGTATTTAACTTGGTTGGGTAAGGTTGTGATTTTTGTTCTGAGGAAGTCTCTGTAGTGGAGAGGAAAGCACTTAACTGTTTGTGAATAAAGTTGGTGTCCTTTAGAGTGCTCACGTTCTTCTGTTTTTTTCTGTGGTTTGTTGAGTTCTAATCATGTATACCTCTAAAAATGTCTTGAGAAACATGCCCATGACATCAGTGCATTTCTAAGCAATGCATACAGATAAAAGTGTAAATGCCTTTGTTTCATATTATTCTTAAATACATTCCAGCATATGCAGTATGTTACTGACAAAATGGAAGCATACTTTCTGAAGTTTGGATGGCGCAGTGGTGGAGCAGTAGTGTTGTCGCCTCACAGCAAGAGGTTCAATTCTCGGTTGGGGCGCCTTCTGTGCTGAGTCTGCATGTCCTCCCTGAGTTTGTGTGGGTTTACTCTGGGTGCTCTACTTTCCTCCCACATTACAAAGACATGCATCTGGAGTGTTTCTTCCCAGGCCTCTGCTAAAAATCAGCTTTGTTCCAAGTTGGACTTTCCTGGTAAACCAGTGTTAAATAAATAAAAGTTCAATACTTCTCTGTACAGATATATCCTGAAAACACAGAGTATGTGCAGTCTTCCCAACATAAACAAGTCTCATCATCATCAGTTTACCTAGCTACACAGTTGCCTTTTTACATGGTATAGATTCAGGGCTGTTAGCATGATAAATATGCAAATGAAGTGTGAACTCAGTATAATTGCTGAATCCCAAATACTTGGATCTGTGTAGGTGTAAACATGGTGCAGGAACTCCCTCAGTGTTTGGTTTTAATGGGTTGCAATTGTGAACAATTAGTGGCTGGTAGAAGGAAAACACAACAGCACTGCAGGTTGCCTTTATTTCCACTAGGTCTGTCAGGTTAGATCATCAAAGTGTTAGATGTAAGGCTAGAAATGTGAGTAAGCAGCACACAATTCACAGGTTGTGTATCTTAACATCCAACCTACCCTTCATTTGTTGGCAACTACATATGATATTATTTCCACTTAACATCCTCACACATTTTAAGGCCAATGATATATAATGGCTTACACACTGCATGTCTAACATTACTGGTCAGATACATGAAGCATGGCCAAAGACATGGCATATCTTATAACCAAAGGTTTCACATCCAAGAAGAAAGAGGTCATCATCCCTTTCTACTCATCCCTCATTAGACCAATCATCGAATATAACACCCTGTTTGGCATGTACCTGACCAGACAGCTACACCAGCTGGAGGGGGCCACAAAAGTATCTCACAAAAAGGATCCTAGGCCTTAAAACATATGTCCTACATGGACAGACTCAACAAACTTCCGCTGTTCTCAGTCTCTTATTGTCTAATTAGAGGTGATCTCTGCTTGACTTACAAAGCCATTTCTGATGCATCCCTACTTGAAATGCTACACCTAAAGAAATCGCAATTCCCCCCATGCCACACGCTCCAGAGATCACAACCTCATTACCACATTTAACAGAACATGCTGGAGGGACAGGTTCATCTCCCAAAGACTGCCCATTCTCTGGAATAAGCTTCCCATTCATGTCAAACAGAGCATCTCACTGACCCTCTTCAAGATAAATCTTGATGAGTGGATGGGTAACTGAAAGTTCACTCCAAGGATCACTCCAGTTGCCCCACTGGATAGGGGCACTGTGAACTAACATCGAGTGGCATGGTGCCTGAGCAATTTTTTGGGCTAGGCTTGTAAAGGCTCCAGGGCCATTAGCCTAAGTACACACCTATGAACTTATGAACCTATGAACACAGAAATGTAAGACAAAGCTGTATATTTGCAAGCAATAATCATGACAGGTTGTGTGATCAGTTGGTGCACTACATCCAAAAATAATAAATGTGCAAATAACAGATGTATGGTTTACTATCACTGTAGATGCTGCTGCAGTTCAGTTCTTTGCTGCAAAGCTGTTTTTGTGGCAAGGAGGGATAAGGCACCCATCCTGTGTTCTGAAGGTGCATTGGAGTGAGAGTTCAAATCTAGATCTATGTAGACGTATCTGCTGTCAGCCATCATTTTCTTGTGTGTATGTCATGCTTGCCCCTTTTTTCTTTTTCTCCTTTTCTGTTTTGTCTAATTTTTTTTTGGGGGGTGGCAGTGTTTGTATGATGTGGTGCTTAGCACAATCATGGGAAAGGAGGAAATGAATGCCAGGTTTGGCTGTACTTATCTCATTAGGGCAAAGTGTGACAGTGAGCAAACTGGATAATTGGAACCCCCAGGAAGCAGACAGGACCCATACTGCCAAAAATAGAAACCAGATATATTCAATTAATGCTACTGGGCATCATGTAAACCCACTAAGTGTTCTTGAGCATCAGTTAACAGCGAGACCTCAAGAATGATTAGTAAAATAGTTACTGTCATGTAACTAGTCCTGTGACAGCAGGTGTAAGTGGAGGAGGTGGTGTACAGATGGTTCTGAGTTCTAATACAGGGTGTGCAACCTTTTTGTTCATTGTTGTGACATTGCAGTCTATAGCAATGAATTGAAAGATAGACAAGTGCAATTTCAACTTTCTTGTGGTAACAGGCTTAAGTGTAGGACTATAATACACATGGTCTTGGGCTCGAATGCAGGACATTCCATATACTTTTACTGTTGTTCCCCTTCCCATTATAGTCACTCTCACTTATAACACTTGAGATAGTAGATCTGATATTAATTATATGTATGAGGGATGTGACAGTAGTAATGTGTAAGTTATTTTTTTATTTATCTATGTATTATCACATTTATTATCAGATGTATGACTGTGGGTATACTGTGTACAATATTCCTGTAAGTATAATTTTGCTGTCTGGACTGACATGGCCTTCACGTTTGCCCAACACACATGCACAACTGCCTGTACATCCAATAACTTTGGAATTTTAGTTGCAATTATGTAATCCCTCACTGCTGCTCCCTGCTTACCATTGTGCAAACACATTTCTCAGGGATGCACACTGCCAAGCAACATGTTCGTGCAATGGTAAGTGGAGCACAACAGTTTCAAACAGTGTGTGCACTCCAGTAAATGCTATAACTGGAATTGGCAGGAAAGCATCAGACTGCATTGCTCTAGATCCACGGCAGACATGGCATGCATTTGTGGGGGATGTGCCAGGTTTAAGGCACGGAAGTGGGCTGTCCAGGAGTGTAAGATTTTTATTGGACTCCTAGTTAAGATTCACAGTGACAGGCTTCCTCAGTGGGACTATTCTGGCTCCCAGTATAAGTCTGAGGCTTGGGATGCATCCAGTGCCACCTCACCAACATGCAGCAATGGTGAATGGTAGCAATGTATTTAAATGTATTATATACACCTGTATTCAAACTCAGTACCATTTGGCCCCAACAATGAATGTATCAATGCATTAACACGTGCTGCCACAGAGTCAGTTAAGCAGTGGATGTATTTCATAGACTCAGTACTAACTGTCAGAGTTTAGCAATACGACTCATATTTGAGCACTGCTTAGCTATGTGCAAGCATATGTATCTTGCATGTGTATACACTTTGCTAACCGTCTCACAAACCTGCTTCTCGCTGTACTATGGAAATGTTCATATTATGCTGAATTACTGCCCATTTCTTGTGTATGGCATAAAAATGACATGTGGAAATGTTTTATCTAACAATATGTCACATATTTACAATACAGCCAAGTGTTGCCCCCCCCCCCCCAACACTGCAACTCTGGTGTCTCAGTACTTTTTCCACACATGTATGAACTACACTACAAAATGTAATATCAAATGTTGTGTGTTATGCAATGCACATTGATCTGGTGACATGCATGACATGCAGAACTACAACTATTAACCCATATGCCTAAAATGTCTTATCTGCAAGGCTAGGAAAGGAATCAGCATGGACCATATCCACAGGGACATAGGTGACCTTCAACACACTTGGCCAGACCCATTTTGTTTTTGGCAGGGGTAGATCTTGCTTACTGAGCCTTGTGGACTTCTTGGATACTGACCCCAAAGATCTGGATGAGGTATAGTAGGAGATACTACCCATGTTGAGTTATCCAAGCCCTTTGACACTATCCCCCATTCATGTCTCATAGTGAAGATCTCTCATGTGAGAATTAAGCCATACAGTAGTACAGGGATAGGTAACTGGCTCACTGACAGAACACACACTCTCAAAGTTCATGACTGCTCCTCCACCACTAACCACTTGCCATTAGAATACCACAAGGATCTCTGCTGTGCCCTCAACTGTTTGCAAACTAAATCTCTGAAGTGCAGGCAATTGTAGATGGCCTGTGGTTTACCAAGTCTGCAAATGACTGGTGACTGGACACACTAATATAGACTCTCCCAGTGATTATATTGCAGGAACTGCCACACACAAATGATTGGTGCCAAATTTATGGGCTGAACCTTAAAGCATACAGTGCCTCATTATTCCCTTTGGCAATTAAGTACCCCTGCTAATTATGATATACATAGCACTCCTCTAAGCTAAAACATAGTGTTGTGAGACTTGGAAGCACCCTGCTAATTATGATATACATAGCACTGTTCTAAGCTCAAAAATAGTGTTGTGAGACTTGGGAACACATGTTAAAAGCAATTTACACTTTCACCACTATGTGTCCACAGGGGTGACACACACATTCTGCATTAGGCACATCATACATATGGACATCACATCCAAGATCAGGGTGGTCATACCGCTGCTGTACTCTACCCCTATAAGACCACTAAATGAGTACAATGCTCCCTTTTGTCTGTATATCACCAGACACCTGCAGCAATTGGAGAAGACACAGGGTTGTGTGAGTTAGACTCCAGGGCCTCCAAACATGACATACATGGAAACAGTGAATGATCTGTCACTGTAGTCTGCAACATGCAGGCTGCTGAGAGGTGATCTATGCCTGCCCGACAGAGCAGTCTCAGACCCTGCCCTACTGGAAATGCTGAACATCTGAAAATTAAATGGGACAAGAATAACTTGATGCAGAGTTATTAACCTAGCCTCTGACATAAACAGAACATGCTGGGTAGACAAATAAATCCCTCAGTGACTCACACTCCTCTGTAATAGGGTCCCACTGTATGTGAAGCAGTGCTCCTCAGTGACCCTGTTCAAGTGCAAGCTTGACTACTGGTTGGGTGATTGTGAAGTTACCGCTGGGGTAAGTCCTTCATGGTCAGGGACAGTTGGTGCATCTCACAAAATCACTCAGCTAATAATAAGCATCCAACTATGCTCAGTAAGGGTACTTGTGTTTGTACACATCTAGGCTTCTAAACACTGTAGGCCCATTTGATTAGTAGCCTCCTATGTACATACGAAGCTATGAACCTATCCAGGACTCCCAACATGTTATCTCCCACATGGCCTGCTGATGTCATCTACTATAAGTTCACCTGCGCTTTTATAAAAGTCAGACTTGTGCAGTGGCCCTTGCATAAAGTATTGTGTTCTATAGCCTGTGTACTTAGATAGGTAGGGGCTCTGTTCTCACTGCAGTCAATTGCGTGTGCATGTGTGTGCTTTTGCTTACAACAGCATATGGGACACTATTATATTCTCTTCAACAGATACTGCTGATGGCATGAGCTATAAAGTGTTGTCTGAGACACTCCCAAGTAGGACTTGAACAGTGGCACTTGTGTAAAGTACTGGATTCTGTAGTCTGTGTACTTAGAAAGGTAGTGGATCTATTCTCGCTGCAGTCAACTGTGTGTGTTTGTGTCTGAGCTGTTGCATGACATTACAAAGAGCATTTTATACCACCTTGTGGGACACTGTTATTTTCTCCTGCTGCTGATGTCATCAGCTATAAAGTATTGTCTAAGGCACTTCAAGTCAGACTTGAGCTGTGACACTTGTCTTGAATGCAGAGGTCTGTAATCTGGGTATTTAGATATTCAGGAGTTCTATTCTCACTACAGTCAACAGGGTATGTATGTATGTATGCATGTATGTATTGCTTGATGTTACGGAGAGCCTTTCATACCAGCATGTGGAACACTGCTATTACCATAGTCTTCTCAGCAGACATTTCTGATGTCATCAGCTATATCAGATTTTTGGATATGCAGTACTCCCACCATGGCAGGGTCAGACACTGGCCTGGAGGTCAGGCAGATGTCACCTCATCCTATACCAGACAGATAACAATGACATCGCTTTAACTCTATCCACATACACCATGGCATGTTGTGTAGGTCCTGTGTTATCTTGCTGAGAAACCCCTGTGGTCTTTCCAGCTGCTGCATGTGTCTGGTGAGGTAAATGCAAAAGAGAACATTGTACTCTATTACTGTTCTGATGAGGTTTTACTACAGTGCTGTCATACAGTCCTAAGATCTGCCTGTGATAGAGTGACGTACAATGTTCACAACATAGACTTTCAAAACTAGATTGGACACTTGGTGGTCGAACTTCATACTGCTATCTACATGTATTCTGAGTGCTGGCATCACTGGATATGAGCATAGCAGGACTATTGTCAATGCTGTCATTAACATAGAATTCCACTTTTCAGATGGACAACATAAAAAAGACACATTTCTGCATTTATTTATAGATCTTGTGCCTTTTTCCTCATTCATTTGTCTGTGATAGCTCTTCCTCCTGTACTATGTTATCCTCATTTTTTGACTCGATCATTGCACTCAGTATGCAATAATCAGCAAATCTGGTAAGGCAAAGGCCACATACTTTAGCCTGAAGTGTCAAGAAATGGAGTTGAAACAGTGACGGCCCAAGTGCAGATCTCTGGGGTTTGCCAGTGATGACAGATCTACTGGTACAGGTTGATTCACCAACTTTCACAGTATGTGTTTGGTTGATGAGCCAACTGGTTATCCATCTACTGACATAAGGGTTAATCCCCAGTTGGGAGGGTTTCTGAATGATATCTGCTGGGGGATTGTGTAAAAAGCCTAGGTCAGAGCACAATAAGCAGTATGCAGTGTCTTACCTTCATCAAGGCCTATCACATGGAAGCAATGGACTGTGACAACATCACAGGTCACCTATGGCATAACTCAGCACATACACCTTCCTGATACTTTTGATTGCACACTTCAGCACATTTTCAACACATATTCCCATACAAGGGTGTACATCAACATCTATCTGTCTGAGTAGAGGGGATGGCACCTAATGTATGTATTTATAAAGACATCCTGACTCTCCTCGATGTGAGGTGGACCAACATGTGATTATGAGGGTCTATATTAAATGCTCAAAGAGGCATTACATTGAATGCCTCTTCATCGATACGTAATCAGTGACCACACTAAACCAAGAATGTTCAAAACAGTGATTTATTTTCCTGGGAAAGAAATCACTAGCACTAAAAACCATACACACAATTTCAAACATAACAAACTGGGGGGGGCTTCACCTCCCCACCCCCAACATGGGAGGCTGTGCCCTCCACACCACCTCTAACTAAATATACTAGCTCCAACATCGCACTACAGTGGGGTAACGGGCAATGTCATGGCTCAGGCCAAGTGATTTTTTTCCCCTGGGAAAAAAATTGCTGACCTGAGCCTTCGCTTTTTTCTGTCTATATGTGTCAGCAAAATGGCATTCGCTGTAATACTGTTTCTCTGATCTAATATAGACCTGATCATGGACCTCCTCTATATATACACTAGTCATATTCTGGTTGTGTGCAACAGACCAGCATGAGTTGTTAATGCTACATCGTGTCTGTTACATCTGATAGATGTCCTCAAAGAGGTCATTGAGGACATGCATGATGACAACAGTATCATCTTGTAGAACTTGACCAGGTTAAGGCATTTGACAGAAATCCACAGTGAGGTATTCACTCAACACCATCATATGTAGCCATAAACAGCTATATCACCAAATGGGTAGACCAGTGTATCACATACATGGCATCTCACTATGCTGAAATGTATAACGTGAGCTATATCTTAGGTCCAATGATCAGGCCTGTACATCAGGGCTGTCTACTAGGCCCTTTCCTGTCCCTTTGTTAAGTGACAGACATCACAGATGACATACACATGCTGTGTCCACACAACTGCCTGAAGGACTACAGAATGTGGGCAGTCATTGACTCCAACTGTGATAGTACTATAATACAGACAGTAGCAACACATAACAAACAGTGTTGCTACAGGCATGACAGCACCTGCATTTACAAGACATGTGGGGGGTATGTGAAGAAAATGAAACACTGTCATCTGTGTTCGCATGTCTGGCAGGAGATTTGTGTATATTCTTAGATTAACTTATATTGTATGCCAGCATGTTGAACTGTAAAAATGTAAATATGTTTTAAAATGTTGAGTGTTTCACTGTTTTTACAGAATATTTAAAGAAACTGTCAGTGTTTTGATGCATATCTAATTGCACATGTTTGTGAGGGAGATTCTAAAAAGCAAACTATCTATGGAGAATCAGCTGAACAGTAGATGATGTCATTAGAATTTTCTTGGTTGCTAGGTGATTATTTGAACAGCTTATTGACAGGAAAAATAACTTTTTCAAACAGCTGACTGTTATTTTTTTAAAATAAGACAGATTAGACTGTTAAGCTGAGCAATTTGTGAAGAGCAGCAGTTAGTGAAGAGTTACAGTCAAAATATACCCAGAAAAAGGACTCACCAGAACTGTAAGCCTGCCTTGGTCTTGCTGTTATGTTTTTAGATTAGATCAGGGACAGTACACTCTAGTTAGATTAAGAAATTTTAGTTATTTATATAAATTCTAAGATGATGGACTTCTACCCTACAGTTTAATTTTATATTACTGGCAATTGAATTCTGGTGTTTATTGAAAGTTATTGATTTACATTCTTGTAATCATTTTACTTATTATTAAATGTTTTTCATTACTCTACATTGTGGCTGGACAATCAGTGTGTTCTTTAAAGATTAGAGAGTGCTTATACCTGTTTGATACTCCTCAGGTCACCTCAAATGCCTGGCTGCTTCTGGTCATAGCTATCATTTATTTTGATATTTAATTTTTAATAAATTGATCACTCTTTGAAGGGCATGTAGATCTGTCTGAGTCTGGTGGCAGCATTACCATTTGTACTGGGGAAAGGACACAGCTAGAAATCTGTCAGGCTTCCCATAAGTGTTTGAGTGTGTGAGATTTGAATTTATTTTGAGCGTTAGTGAGTCAAAGGTCATAAACTGGAACACATTACTCTGACATTTATGATACGGGATTACATTTGGGGTGGACAGAGATGTATAGTCCAGTCCCAGGTAATAGAGCATGTTCATGTTGTGCAAGATAATTTTATTCTTATGTGCGCTGTGCTTTGGTGTTTTCCATGATGGTTCCACACCAGAGTCAGTAGTGAGGGTTGAGGCTCCTTAATTACTAACCAGAGTTTAAGTGGGGGGTGTCACATTTAATTGGTGGCAGCAGTGTGGGATTTTAATTAGATTTCAGTAGCCTGTGAATAGTTGTCATTAAGATGTGCATTCTTGACAGCCATAAGGTAAATATTTAGAATTTCAAACTACCACAGTTTTATTTATTTTTCTTAATTAGGTAGTCAGGGGTAGCAGGCAATGATGCCAGCAGAAGATTTTAGAAAGCTGACAAAGATCCAGTTGGCTAAGAAGTGTGAATCCAGAAGATTGGTGCATGCCAACCTGAACAAGGAAGCAATGATTTCAACCTTGGTTGCAGCCACAGGTCAAACCAGCCATTTGAAGGATATACAGTTTAGTGTTGATGATGTGCAGCCTGCCAAGTTGGGACAGGTCCACATTTTCTTCAGAGGACCCAAGAATCTGTCTAGAGTGCGAGAGACTGTGCCTGGAAGCTCAATGTCTGGAGGCTGAAGAAAGGGATAAAATGTGACACCTGGAGGCTGAGAAAAGGGAGAAGTGGTGCTGATATGAAATGGAGGCTGAGGATAAACAGTGCCAATATGAACTGGAGGCTAGACGTTTAGAAGCTGAGGAAAATGAGAGACAATATGAGGAGAAAGAGAGACAACACTGGCATGAAGTGGAGCTTCTTACCCTTTGAGAGGGTCATGGAGGTAATGTGCAAGGGAATAACCAGACCCCAGAAGCTGTAAAGGTCAGTAAACTTTTTCCTCAGTACAGGGATGGGGATGACCTTGATAGTTTTATTCATATCTTTGAGAGGGTATGTAGACAATATGATGTTGATCGTGAGTTTTTGGTTCAGCTCCTGACTCCCTTACTCCATAGTAAAACTGTTCAGGCTGTAGCAAAGTTAAATGATGTAGATTGCTTGAATTATGACAAAATGAAATGTTACTTACTTAACTGTTTCAAACTTACACCTGAGGCATGGCATATAGAAAAAAAGTTTTGTGAACATAGACGCAAGGCAGATGGAAATGTACATGATTATATTACTAATTTAAGTACTTACTTTCACAGATGGGTTACTGGGTGTCAGATCACCACTTTTGCGGGAATAGGTGACCTTTTGGTTAGGAAAGAAGCCATCAGTACTTTACCTGATGACATGAGAGTCTGGTTAGCCGACCATGAGTGTAACTCTGCAGAGGAGTTGGAGAGAAAAGGGGATTCTACTTGGCAAGCAGAGCACCACTGAATAAGAAAGGGCAGTCAAACCACTCCAACAGAGTACACCAGTAATAGGGGAAGTACTAATTCAAGTGCATGGTTTGGGATTAGATGTTTCAAGTGTAACCAGAGGGGACACAAAGTAGCAAAATGTCCATCACGGCAAGGAGAGAAACAGAAGTTGAGGGAGCCAGAAAGTGTGGATGACAAACTGCCACTGATAAATTGTTTATAAACAACTGGGGTGCCAAATTATTACCAAAATTTATATCATATCTTAGTAGATGGTAAACAGGTAGCTGATAAGAGGGACAGAGCTTCTGATATAACTCTTTTTTGATTTCTCCATGTCTTTTGGGTTTCTAATACCATGATGGGAATGGACCCCCTTCCTAAGTCAGAGAATGATTAAAGTTCATGAAATTAATATTATTTCCCTCTTTGATGTTAGCCAAAAGTGCTCTTTGCAGTATCTGCAATGTGCCCAGCAATGACTCCTTCTGCAATTCATATGGTGTTGCTTAAATTGGTAACATATCTAAATATGATTTTAAATTATTTTTTATAAGACCAGTTGCTCCTACTACTATTGGAACTGTATGGGTATCTTTCTTCCACATGGCTCTCATTTCTGCCTGCAGATCAAGGTATTTTATGACTTTGTGTCTCTCTGTACACAAGACATTATAGTCACTAGGTGTGGCAATTTCAATGATCAATGCTACTTTTGTCTTCTTTTCTTGGACCACTATGTCCGGTTTTCTAGCATCTATCTTTTGGACTGTTAGTATTGGGTAATCCCATGTGATGTAAACTTCATTTTCTATGATTCTCTGTGGCTCATGTTTCCAATGTTTTTCAGACACTTCAATACCATAATGTTTGCACAATCTCCAATGTAACAATCTCGCCACATTATTATGTCTTTCAGTATACAGTCCCTCTGCCATTAGAGCATTGCAACCAGCAATAAGGTGTGTAACTGTTTCCAACTCGGTTCCATAAAACCTACATATGTCTGTTTCTCCCACATGTTCAATGGACTTAGTAAACCAGCGTGTACGCAGCCCACTATCTTGGGCTGCCAATATTAACCTTTCATTTCTTGATGTAAATTCACCTCTCCTTAACCATTTCTGCATTCGTTCTTGATCAACATGAGGCTCTTCCAGAAGCTTTTTGTACTTGCAAATATATTTATGTTTTTTCCACATTTCTTGCCTTCTCATCTGATCCTTCACCTTATATTCTCTCTTTTCTTTTTTAGCACATTCAGTTACTGCCTGGTTTTTATCCACTTCTGGTTTGATTTTCATTCCTGCTTGACGTCGATATGCTTCTGCTAAATTAAGCAGAGATGTCATCTTAGATTTATTCTCCTCATGTTTCAAAATTTTCACCACATTTAGTTCTTGTGAGGCCAATAGATGTGTGGAGTCCCACTATTGTAGATCTATACATGTAATCAATTTCAAGGAGGCCCATCCCTCCTTCAGAACGGGGGATATATAATCTTGGTATACACTGATTTTTATAAATCATTTGGTGAGCATGAAGCATCCTTCTTGTTTTGATATCCAATCTACCCAACACTTTTTGGGGCCAGTCAATCACTCCAAAACTATAAGTTAGGACAGGAAGAGCAAATTGATTTATAGCTTGGGTCTTGTTCCTAGGTGTCAATGCTGTTTTCAGGATTAATTTAAGTCTTATAAAGTACTCCTAAATAAGCCTTATTGAATTTGTTCAGGTTTTATTGCTGATCCTTCATCAATTCCCAAGTATTTATACACCCCCTCTTGCTCAAGTTCTTTTATATCACATTCTTGTCCCAAACTGATGTTTTCCTGGTGCTGCAATTTTCCTATTTTAAGGGTTGCTTTTGCACATTTATCAAGACCAAATGACATTCCGATATCATCTGAAAAAGTTTTGACAACCTGCAGCTGTGCTTTCAGTTCCTCATCTGATGAGCTATACAATTTTAAATCATCAACAAAGAGAAGATGAGAAGTCATTAGACTTTGTTGTTTTCTAGAAGCCAAATTGTAGCCATGGCCTAGGCTGTTAAGTAAGCAGCTTAATGGGTTAATGGCAAGGCAGAATAACAAGGGCGACAGAGAGTCACCCTGGAATATCCACCTTTGAATTTTTATCCCTGGGATAATAATCTGTCCTTTGTTATGGTTTAATTGCAAAGTGGTATGCCACTGTTTCATGGTTATGGTAATGTAATCAATCAGTGTAGAGTGTATCTTACACATTTTTAAGCACTCTTTTATCCATGAATGTGGGATACTATCAAATGCTTTTTTGTAGTCAATCCATGCCACATTTAGGTTCTTCCCCTTCTTACAATTCTCCACTATAACTGTGTTTAACAACAAATGGTCCTTTGTTCCATATGACTTTCTTTTATTGCCCTTTTGTTCTACTGCCATAATTGAGTTTTCTTCAAAATGACTATAAACTCTGTCAGCGTTAATTCCCGTGTATAGTTTGTATGTTGTCAGAAGACAAGTTATTGGTCTGTAATTTTTAGGGTAGCTTGCAGGTTCACTATTAAGTAAGAGCATTGTTTTTTCTGTTGTTAACCAGTGCGGTGTGTGTTCGGGGTGCATATATAAATAGTTCTTACTCATGGCTAAATCATCGTGCAAAGAAGATAATACTTTACGCCAAAAGTTAAGTACTGCATTTGGGCCTGGGATTTTCCAGTTAGAGGCTTTTCTCAACTTTATTTCAATCTCTTTAGTTATTTCATTCCATTTCATATCCTGTACGTTTAAACTTCTTATTCTCTCTTTTACTTCTCCTATCCATTTAGCATCTTTGTTATGTTCCACAGGATATTCATAGATACTTCTCCAAAATGTATCTACTTCCTCTTTTTTGGCGGTCTGTCTATTACTTTTACCTTATTTCCCAGTTCTCTATAAAACGTTTTTGGGTCATCAATAATTTGTTTATTTTGTGTTTTTCCCTTATATTTATCTTCATATCTTCTAAGTCTTTCCGCCTGTTTTGTAATTTTTAGTTTATCTCCAATAGTGCATAATAGATCCTGATCACATCTATCTTTCTTAATATTTTCATTGATCTGTTCCCTCTTCTATAATCTTCTAACAATGATACTTCTTGTCTTAGCTGCTTTATAGTTTTCTCTATTCGATATTTCCATGATGGTATTCGCTGTTGCCCCCTCTTTTCCCTCGCTACCATATGTTCCTGTGGTAGAACTTTATCAGTTATTAATTTAGCAGCACAGTAATATATTCTGTTTACTTCTGTTATATCACATGGGTCTCTATGGACAGTGGTAATTACTGTGTTCATTTGTTTTATCAAGCTTCTGACTTTTGGGATTTTATTAACCTTCTGCAGTCTATTTCTCTCATTGATCTTGATATATCTATCTTTGTCTATTAAATCAAGCAACTCTTCTCTTAACTCCTTTTCTTCCATACTGAGGGTACATCCATTGTTTTCCATTTCCTGTGGGCATTCTATAGAAAGTTCTATAGCATCTTCCTGTGGCACATTCTCTTCAATTTCATCCTGTGTCATCTGTTGTTCTGTCATATGAGAACTCACTGGCCTATCACTCCTCAACATTGACTGCATCAGAGTTTCCACAGTTTCCTGTTCCTTTTCTTGCTGTCTGGCTTCAAATTAATGTTTATACTGGTTTCTTGTGGAAGGCTCCAAAATATCTTGATATGGCACCTGACCAGTTACTTCCTGTTCCACTGGTTTCCCCTTAATTTGGATATCCATTGCTCTATCCTGTTGTGGTGCTTTCTGCATTTGATTTTCTACATTGAATACATCTCTTTGCTGCTGTTCTATTACTTCAGTTTCTATTTCTTTGACTTCTCCATTACTCATCTCCTTTTCTACTTTTCCTCTTAGTCTTCTTATTTTTTGTATTGTAAAGTTTTCCATATCCAGATTCCTTTGCCTATATTTTTCTTCAAATATCTTTGGTGCTGCTCTTTTTGTATTAATTAATTTTGCTTTCTCCTTTGCATAAATATTACACCATATTAATTCTCTTTTCCTTTCCCCTGTCCATATTTCTTCTTCACATGCCTCCTGGTCTTCTAGCTTTTCCTTATTCTAGGGACATACTCCAGCATACTGTGATGTAGTCTGTCTTAGACCTTCTACATTAAATCCTTCACTTTGCAGGCAGTCCATAACATCAGCTTCTATTTCTTTAACTTTTACTTTACTAATCATCTTTTCTACATTATGTTTTTGTGTAATTAATCTTTTTATTGTGAAATGTTCCATATCTGGATGCCTTTGCCTGCATTTCTATTTGAATACTTTTGAGACTGCCCTCTCTATATTAGTTAACTTAGCTTTCTCCTTTACATAAATATTGCACCATATCAAATCTCTCTCTCTTTCCCATGTCCACATCTCTTTTTTAGCTTTTTCAAATATCTCTATGTTTTGTTGTTTATATTTTTCCACTTCCTCAAAGGCTTCTTTTTCCAAAGAGATCAAAGTTTCTTGATCTATATACTGTTTTTCAAAAATCTGTTGTATTAATGAATGCAAATTGTTATCTGAAGCTTCTGACAGTTTTTCCTGTGAAAGTATTTTTCTTTCCTCTAATTTCTCTCTTAATCATTTTGTATATCTTGTATCTGGAAATTTGGGGCTTCTTGCATAATAATAACAATACATAATTTCTTTCTTATCCTCAATAGTCCACTGTATCATCTGTATGGCTCTTTTTTGGCCAATCAATTTTGTCCTTTTTGTGGACTGCTGCTTCCTTCTACAACATGGGGGCCATTCTCCTCCTGAGCCTGGCCTGGCCCCATTGTAGGAATATTTCCACATTTTGAGGATTCTGCACTGTCATTTTTTCCAGTCCTGGCACCAGTGCACCTACCAGGTTTGGGCACTTTTTTATCCTGGGTCTTGTGCCCCCAGTTATCTTTTTTCATTTTTGATTTACTTCTGTCCATGATAATATGCTATATAAATACAGTCTATATATCAGTATCACCTTGGTGAGATTTTGTGAAAAACAGGGTCCACCTCGAGAAAGTACTCACCAAGACTTGAGGATGAATTTAATTTCAGCACTACTACACTCCTCTGCTTGCTGACTTTTCATCTCTCCATCAGGACCCCCCAATACAACCATTGTGAGGTCTGCAGTGGTTAGGGAAAAGCAGTACTTGCTTGGGCAGTCCACTCCAGCCTGAGCATTGGAAGAGACCCCATTCCAAATACCTTTGTCTAGGGTTCATCTTGACTTGGAGGGTGTAAAAGGAAGCAAGTAAGTAGGTGTGTTTGAGGATGTTCCTGCAGATGTCCTGATAGGGAATGACATTGATGATGCAGTACCTTGTGTACATGCAGTGACATGCAGTCAGGCTTGGAGACAGGCATGTAGGTCCGGTAGTCTAGGAGAGACCAAGAAAGATCTCATACTTGAAGCTGGGACTGGCATGGTGGCTGTTTCAGAGAAGGTGCTATCTGGTAGCAGTAAGTCTGAATGTAAGCCACAGCTGCTGGTGGGTATTGATGTTCCCTTGGACATGGTGACTCCAAGGATGGAGGTGAATGGTGGTACTCAGAGTGACAGAGAGATGCAACTGTTGGAAGTGACTAAGCTTCCTGTGGAAGGAGAGCTTGTGTTTGAGAATATTTCTGCAGATGTCCTGATAGGAATGTCTGTGATTATGCAGTGCCTTGTGTGCATGCAGTGACACATAGACAGGAGATAGGCATGTAAGTCTGGTAGCCTGGGGGAGACCCAGGCAGATATCATACCTGAAGCTGGGACTAGTATGGTGGCTGTTTCAGAGAAAGTGCTATTCTGTAGCAGTAAGTATGAAAGTGAGCTACAGCTGCTGGGATGTACTGATGTTCCCTTGGACATGGTAACTGCAAGGATGGAGGTGAGTGAAAGTACTCAGAGTGACAGTGAGGTACAGCTGTCAGAATATACTAGGCTTCCTGTGGAAGAGGAGCTTGGGTGGGTAGCAAATGTACAGTTGAGACAGGTTCAACGTATGGACACTACATTACAAAGCTTGAGGGAGACAGTTAAGGAAGCACCTGAGGTTCAAGGAAGAGGGGAGTCTGTATATGAGAACATAAGTTTAAAGAGTGAACTCCTAAGGGAGGGCTGGAAGGTGAGGTAGTATGGCAGTTGGTAGAGCCTACAGCCTCCTGTCTGCCACTTTTAACTATAGTCCATGATATTCCTTGAGAAGGGGATATTAAGGAAGAGAAGGAAGGTTTGTTGTATAGAAAATAGACTCTTAAGGGAAGGCTGGAAGAGGAGGTAGTGCAGCAGTTGGTAGAGCCTAGAGCCTACCATCTGCCATTTTTAGCAAAAGTCCCTAATATTCCTTTTGCAGGTGATATTAATGTAGAAAAGGTGGCAAGTGTTTTGCAAGAAATCTTCAGCAGAGTAGAGTTTCTACAGGAAATACTGACTGATTGAGGTACCAACTTCATGTCAGACCTGATGACTTGTCTATGGAAGTGTTGTGGGGTGAAACATCTAAAGCCCACCCCTACAATCCCCAGATTAATGGTCTTGTGGAGAGGTTAAACTCTACTTTGAAGACTATGCTATGGGCATTTGCAGACCAACATGTGAGGGAGGTCTTGGGTAGATTAAGTAGGGCAGGATTAACCATTAAAACCAGTAAGTGTCAAGTGAATATGGAAGATGTCACTTACTTTGGACACAGAGTGGGAAGCAATCAAATTAGGCCAGAACCTGTCAAGGCAGAAACTATTCAAGTGTGGAAAGTTCCTGTTACTAAGAAATAAGTGACAGCATTTCTAGGGACAGTGGGGTACTATAGGAAATTTGTGCCAAATTGAAGTACCATAGCTGCACACCTTACTGACCTATATAGGAAGAATAAACTGGACAAAGTAGTGTGGACCACAGATTGTGAACAGGCTTTACAAAAACTAAAATATATTTCAGGAGGACCACCCCTGTGTTAGCCAGCCCAGATTACAATAAATAATTTATTGTACAGGTGGATGCTTCAAATTATGGGGCGGGGGCTGCTATACTTAGCCAAGTTTCTGCAGAAGGAGAAGAGTACCCAGTGGTATATCTGAGCCATAGACTACAACTGAGAGAAGATTGTTATGCAGCTGTGGAGAAAGAGTGTTTGACCATAGTGTGGACATTGCAAAAGCTGCAGCCCTGTCTTTGTGGGATACAAATTCACTGTACTCACAGATCATAACCATTTAACATGGATTACTAGGGTCAGTAAGCAAAATGCCAAGTTACTGAGGTGGAGTCTAGGATTGTAAGCATATGATATGACCATACAATATTGTAGTGGATTGACAGTGGATTGATAATGCCAATGCATATGGATTGTCTGAGAGAGGAGTGGGTTAATATTCTCAGGTAGACCCATTTTTCTCAAGTGTTGATTTTCAAGGGTGGTTTCAAGGGGTGTGTGAAGAAAATGAAACACTATCATCTGTGTTAGTTTGTCTGGCAGGAGATTTGTGTATATTTTTAAATTAACTTGTATTGTATGCCAGTATGTCTAATTGTGAAAATGTAAATAAGTTTTAAAATGTTGAGTATCTCCCTGCTTTTACAGAATGTTTAAAGAAACTGTCAGCATTTTGATACATTTCTAATTGCACATGTTTGTGAGGGAGATTCTAAAATACACATTATCTGCACAGAATTAGCTGAACAGTAGGTGATGTCATTAGAATGTTCCTGGTTGCTAGGTGATTATTGGAACAGCTGATTGACAGGAAAATAACTTTTTCAAATAGCTGACTGTTATTTTTCAAGTAAGACAGCTGAGAGTTTTAAGCTGAGCAGTTTGTGAAGAGCAGTAGTTAGTGAAGAGTTGCAGTCAGAAGATACCTGGAAAAAGCACTTACCAGAACTTTAAGCCTGCCTTTGTCTTGCTGTTATGTTTTTATATTAGATCATTGATGGTACTCTTTAGTTAGATTAGGGAAGTTTAGTTATTAAGACAGAGTTTTTCTAAGAGGATGGACTTCTATCCTACAGTTTAATTTTATATTTCTGGTGACTGAATTCTGGTGTTTACTGAAAGTTACTGATTTACATTCTTGCAATCACTTTACTTATTATTAAATGTTTTTTATTACTTTACATTGTGGCTGGGCAATCAATGTGTTCTTTAGAGATTAGAGCATGCTTATACCTGTTTGATGCTCCCCAGGTCACCTTGAATGCCTGGCTGCTTTTGATCATTTATTTCGAATATTTAATTTTTAA
This sequence comes from Protopterus annectens, assembly GCF_019279795.1. NCBI lineage: Eukaryota > Metazoa > Chordata > Ceratodontiformes > Protopteridae > Protopterus > Protopterus annectens. The sequence continues at coordinate 331,208,094 of NC_056727.1, forward strand.
TAAATTGATCACCATTTGAAGGGTGTGTAGACCTGTTTGACTCTGGTGCCAGCATTACCATTTGTATTGGGGAGGGGACACTGCTAGAAATATGTGTCAGGCTTCCCATAAGTCTCACAATAAAAATACCAAAAGTACCAAATAATCCTCTAAGTAGTCCAAGGCACCCAGGAAATGTAGTCAGCCACTGACAAATCAAATTAACAACTTTATTCAGCCAAAATAAAAACACATCAAATGTGTTTTTATTTTGGCTGAATAAAGTTGCTAATTTGATTTATTAGTGGCTATGTTTCCCGGGTGCCTTGGACTACTTAGAGGCTTCTCATAAGTGTTTGAGTGTGTGAGATTTGAATTTATTTTGAGTGTGAGTGAGGCAGATGTCTTAAACTGAAACACATTGCTCTGAAATGTATGATAATGGATTACATTTAGGGTTGATGGAGGTTATCCCAGGAAATAGAGCATGTTCCTGTTGTGCTCTTAACAGAAATTGCCGAATTTTATTTTTGTGTGCTCTGTGATTTAATGTTTTCTATGACACTCCCTTACTGGAGTCTGTAGTGAGGATTAAGGCTCCTTAATTACTGACCCCAGTTTAAGTCATTACATCCAAGTGATGCTTCAGGTGCATCTGTAGTTAACTCCTACCAACACTAGGCATCAAATATTGCTTGTTCATATTTGCATCAATAGTTCCAAAACCATACAACATTTTAAAAGATTTTATCTCAAAGCTTACACAATGGCAAACTTGACTGCATTAATATTTGATCTCTGTTTAGTGCAGGTAAAAAGATATTAAGTGTTGTTATTTATAATATTAATTTATATAAATATAATTTTCAATTTTTTCTACATACCTCAACAACCACATAACACAGACAAAACTCCTTAGCCTCTTATAAAAGCACTCAGCTAGATAAATAAAATGCTGCTGACAATGTGTGTAACTTGAGTGATTGCTGAGATATTGTAATTTGTTTCCAAAATACTACAAATGTAATAGTTACTGTGTTTACTGTGACTTATAAAATTCAGTTTAAGACCTAGAACCTAAAGAATACTACCACTATAAAAATAGTTTGTGCTGAAGCGTTTATACTTCTTTCATAATTCTTGTGGTTCCAGAGATATGAACATTTGCTTGAAACTTGAGGACATCATTTGATTCTTTCAAAAGGCTTAGGCTCCTTTACTGTGTTTGGACCATATACTTCACATTCGTACCTCTCACCTTCCATGATATTTTCCTTATCAAATTTGTGGCTTTCTGCCATATCGTTGGGATGATCCCAGGACTGATGTGACTCAATATTACATACATTTGAGTGCATACCTATCAACTGTCCTGATTTGTGGAGAATGTCCAATTTTTGTCTCATATTTTTGATATTCTCCTCATAACTTTTTGGTTTTCTGGAAAATCATTAACATGTTATTGCAGATGAAAGTTAGAAACTGATGACAGACATTTGAGTTTCAAGCTTCATGCTCTTCAGAAAGTTCATGTTAGTGTACAACCTAGTATTCCTTCAGATTTCTAAGTTTGGAGGACCAATATTAAAATTCTGTCCCTAGTTTTGGGTCTTTCTCCCCCCATTATTTATGGCTTTGTCTAGATTTCTTGCTCTAAGAGGTTGAGAGAGTTTCATTCTAACACATTTCTATGCAACAACTATGCTAATATGTCCTTATTTCTAGTTATTTGTCACTCATTATGTTGGCTTTTGTGCAGATGTGTTACACAAACAGATTGACAGCTCTCTGTGAAGCCTTGGTGATCACTGTGGCATTCCGGGCAAATCCGCTGACTGTAGGTTCTCTGCTTTACACAGATTTGATATCTGCATTCGTTTACATGGTTTCCTGGTCAACAGCACTGTTGCCAGCCATGAAACCTAGCTTAGACTTGCCATTGCCAATTAATATGCATTGTGCTCTACCGCTCATCAAGCACCATTTTGCAAACATATAAACTCTACGAAGGCTTTGCGCAAAGCCTACACAGTCTTTGTTGAATCCCAGGGCTTAAGTTGTCAGACTGTCGTAGCTCAGTATTACTAAATGTTCAATAAATATATTCATTGTGATTTATATGATTTTATTATAGTAAATCAGTCAAGTGAAAAGAAATGGAGTATGTCACTAATGAATATTTTGAAGTGAAAATAAACTTGATCCTGATACAGTACTTGTCAGCATTTACCATCAACATTAATTAATTTCAGATGTTTTTGGCATGGCATTGAGTAAATTAATGTGATTATTCAGTCATAGTAAAATAACTGCAGTAATATCAATAAAAGCAGACCTGAACCTCAACCGGTACTTGTAAGTATTGACTCATCATAGTAATAATTGCAAGATATATAATTGGTTACTGACAGTTTCATATTCTGGAATAAAAAGTTACTTTTCTTATTTTTGTGTCATTGAAACAACTGCATTAGCTATTTAGCAATTATGAGTCCTTTTGTTGCCTCCATCTCTCTTTTTTCCCCTTTGTTGATTTTTTTTTCTTTCCCTTTCATGTTCTGTTTTCTGCAGGTCCAGATATTCTTGGTGCAACTTGACTGTAAGCCTCCTAGGTGGGGGAATGTTCTCATTCTCCCCCCTGCCCATCTGGGGACCACTTCACAGGTTGGGAGCAGTATCCCACCCCTGTGGACATGCCAGCATGTAGCAACCTGGTAAGCTGGGAATATGGGCTTTAAGACCTGGTTGAGGCTGTGGTTAAAATAGTGCTGGAGAGGCACTGGGGCCATTATGAATCATTCTGACAGTGGGTACGAGACTCACTGTCCCAGTAAACTCCAAACATCAAGCCACAACCCCACCCCCCCCCACACACACACACACACACACACACATCATTGGGTTGCCCATCCAGGTCCATCAGGCAGGGAATATATGAGTGACAAAACAGTTGGAAACAGGACCCTCTTCATGAAAATGCTGAAAAAAACTTTCGTTTATTGACTTAAAGTGCGTTCAGTATCATACACTTTTCGACAAGCCAGTACTTGACTTCTTCAGAAGACAAAACAGTGAAACCCTCAAGTGAGCTTGCCTTTATACAACTTCATTAATTAAAACTAATTAAAAAAGGTTAATAAACCTATTAACCTATTTGCATTAGAACATTTTGTGCTGCAGTCAATGAGATACAAGTGTCAAATGCAGCCATTACAAACAAGCTTGCAGAGCATTTGCAGAATCTTTACTGTGCATCCAAGCCACAACAAAGAAACACATAAAAAATACATAAAAAATATAAATTGCAATAAAAAATATATGCTTATATAGTATAAAAAGTATATACTTGTGTGATATATAAAGTATAAACACAAATATATAAAGAAACATCAATCTCCAAATTGGTGTTAGTACCTAATTTTAAAGTACCTAATTTTGAGGTACTATACAGCTAGTGGAAAACAGACCCAGATGTAATACATAGCCACATTCCTACATACTTTACCCTTTATTATGCAATTAGTACATGCTATACTATAAAAACAAGTATTTGTGTAATGAATGCTGGTCATTGGATGTATATGAGTGTATATAGGGAGGTCTACCTGTTTGTGCTAGCAAAAAATAGGTCCACAAGACTCACACTACATAACCCCAATATAATGGTCTCCTAGAACCAAAAATATAAATATAGAGAAATAAATAAGGAAAGAAAGAAAGAAAAAGGGACCATAAACCACCACTAGGAAGAGGGTGGAAAAATGTACACCTTGGTGTTACCAGGTGTTTACCTCTTAAAGTAAATAGAGACTAAAACAAGCAAGTTGAAACTAACAATCTACTGTTTAAAGTTACAATAGTTGAAAATATTTAGGGAATGTTTAAAAATCTTTAGGGAATGTTTAAAAATCACTACCTCTCTAAGTTTTTCAACCTCAATATACACTGGATTGAACACATCTCATTAATGCCAGGTCTCTGGTTCGCATTAACTCTCAGTTGCCAGAGAAGCTCTTTCCTTTCAAGTTTTAATGAGTCATGGCCACCCCTTCCATCACTGACCTGTTGGTCAATGGCCCTGAATTTAAACTCGTGTCCTGGATTGTCATTAATGTGTCTTGCCAGAGCGTTGGACAATCTATTACTCTTAATACTGTAAAGGTGTTCATAGATTCTCTCGTTTAGCCTTCTGTCCTTTCTTTCCTTATTTATTCCTCTACATTTATATACTTTTGGTTCTAGGAGACCACTATATTGGGGTTATGTAGTGTGAGTCTTGTGGACCTATTTTTTGCTAGCACAAACAGGTAGACCTCCCTATATACACTCATATACACCCAATGACCAGCATTCATTACACAAATACTTGTTTTTATAGCACAGCATGTATTAATTGCATAATAAAGGGTAAAGTATGTAGGAATGTGGCTATGTATTACATCTGGGTTTGCTTTCCACTAGCTGTACAGTACCTCAAAATTAGGTACTTTAAAATTAGGTACTAACACCAATTTGGAGATTGATGTAGTTCTTTTATATATGTGTGTTTATACTTTATATATCACACAAGTATATACTTTTTATACTATATAAGCATATATTTTTATTGCAAATTATATTTTTTATGTATTTTTTATGTGTTTCTTTGTTGTGGCTTGGATGCACAGTAAAGATTCTGCAAATGCTCTGCAAGCTTGTTTGTAATGGCTGCATTTGACACTTGTATCTCATTGACTGCAGCACAAAATGTTCTAATGCAAATAGGTTAATAGGTTTATTAACCTTTTTTAATTAGTTTTAATTAATGAAGTTGTATAAAGGCAAGCCCACTTGAGGGTTTTACTGTTTTGTCTTCTGAAGAAGTCAAGTACTGGCTTGTCGAAAAGTGTATGATACTGAATGCACTTTAAGTCAATAAACGAAAATTTTTTTCAGCATTTTCGTGAAGAGGGTCCTGTTTCCAACTGTTTTGTCACCAGTTTCTTTTTCGTTCTGTTTAGGGAATATATGAGGCCCTCCAGACAGCAGTGGTTTTAATTTCCTGGCTGTCTTCATCCTCCTTTTTTATCTCTGTTTGCCATCTGTATGTGTTGGTCTCCCCTCTCACTGTCAGCCAACCACAGTGTTCCTCTCTGCTTTGTCTTTTTTTATATTTTATGGAAAAAAAAAACTATTCCTTAACTCTTCACTCACCCTCTCCTACACACTCTGCCTTTCTTCCTTTCTCCTTAAATTTCTGTATTAAACAATTTGGAAAACGAGGGTTTATCCCCACCAAAAACATAGTACTCATTCTTTCCCATCTCTTCCTGCATGATTCTCTTAATGTGTTTGTGTTGTGTTTTCCTTACCTGCTCTCGCCTCTATTTCTGTCTGCCTTATCTTCCCCCTTTCCACTCTTATAAAAGCCAGAACAGGGTGTCCATATAAGGGCACATTAAGTGTAAATAAAAGACTTTTGAAAGGTTTGATAAGCTACAGGGCAGCAGCACCACAACACAGCCAGAGCAACATCTTGCTGAAAGTCTTCACAGACACATGCAGATCTGCACAGCCTACTGCTTGTGGAACAAAACTAAGTGTAAACAGATTTTTTGTCACATAACTACACTCATTTTAATGTTAGTTTAAGCCAGTTTAGAAATGTAAAACTGTACAGGGTGTTCCCATCACAAAGCTGAAAGTTCTGAAACCAGTGTTGCTTGGTCATGCTTTGCTTTTTAAAATATGGATGTACTGGTTTTATTCACAGATTCTCTTCATGTAACTATGAAACATTGGACTATGAGTATCACCCAAGTTTTATTCACAGCCTTATATTAAATAAGTGTTGAAGTAGGCAAATACATAAGATATGTACCAGACAATGGACGAAAACAAGCAAATGATGCGCCATTATCAACTTTATCGCCACATATCTAATAACGTATTTACTTTATCCATTATTACATAGCAAAAGTAAAATCACAAAAGAAAATCTTGCCTTCTGTATTCCTCTGAAACAGGATACACATTGGATCAAACTTTCTAACTTAGATTTAAAACTTTTACCATGTTCCTCATGTTATGACTCATGGGTATGCCTAGAGAAATGGAACATTAGAAAAAATATTTAATTTCTATAATTAACATATAACATAACATATAAAAAAGAAGATGAACAGAAAAAGTGCTGTTGTCATTCAATATGGCATTTCACTAACACACAATTAAGTATTAACATTTATGTTTGGGCTGTTTCTGCACATGTAACCAAGCTTTCAGTCTGAATATAACTTTCATTTTGGCATCCAATTGTAGTGTTACAGAAATGGGAACAAAATGTTCTGTAAGCACTAAAAAAAAATTATATTGGACACTATCACAAAAATATTAACATCTTCCATATGTGCCTAGAATATGTCCTATCTGCAGAGTCCTTGTAATATTTATTCACACGTAAAATATTAATTTCTACTTATCAGCTGAAACTGATCACAGTGGAGCTGGTGGTGTGGGTGGGTGGATTACTGTTGTGGGTACCTGAATAATGGTGCCTTATTCACGTCTCATCATCATTCTAATCCACGATTAGTCTCACATTAATCTTTTGTTATTATTTTCCAGTTTTCTCTACAAGGTGTTTGTACATCCACAAGTCTTATGTAAATCACTAACTATATATTTAGATGTGGAGAACTGAGGGAGGAAATATACTGAGTGAACCAATGGAACAAGAAGGCCCTAAAGGATGTCATCCTTGTAATATATATATATATATATATATATATATATATATATATATATATATATGTTAGATATTTATCCATGGTTGTGTGAACATTAAATGGGATCTATGCCTACAAAGTGATGATTCATTAATGTTACTACATTCATGAGAATTTAACAATTTGGCATTAGAAAAAAAAATGCACATGTCAAATCATCCTCCCAAGTATGGTGTGACAGCTCAGACAGTGTGGACTAGAAACATATCAGAGTCAGTGACTTTTCAGTTGGATTTATCTGACAAACAAATGCATTAACAGGAAAAAAGCATGTACCTGTAAGATCAGTGTCAACCAGTGCCAGTAAGATAAAGCTCTTAAGTGCCTTTATAGACTTTGTGATTAGAACTGTAGGAAGCAGAGTAGTTTAACACTGTATTACTTAATGTAAATAACTTACAATTGTCTGACCTTTTGAAGTTAAACTACAAGAAAAATAAAAATAACATAAAAAAAGCAAAGTAAGGTTTTCTGGAGGGATGGGAATTGCATAAGTCAGTTGTAGAAAAATGTGTAAGAAACTGGTCCTTTGAAAATATTACTTATTCATTATGGATAAGAATTTAAAAAGGATTTGAACCACATTAAGAAATGCTTTGAATCAATTTGTAGAAAAGTATTTTCACATTATGAGCAAGTGCAACAGCAGAAGCTATATTTTGTCACAGTAAATTAAAATTTAATTAGTAATAAAAAAGAAACTGCATAATTAGGAGAAGACTGAAATTCCTTTAAGTATTAAAACAATATAAGAAATAACTTGCAGTAATACATTTTGAATTAAATTTAGAAGACAAAATTAAAAATAGCTCTGCATCATTATACTCATAAATCCATTCATTAAATCAATGTAGATAATTTATGTGCTGAAGCACGTGTTATTGATGAAGGCAATTTAATTAAGTGTGAGAAAAACATTGTTAAGCAGTTGAATAGCTGTTTTGCTTCTATGCTCAGACTGAGCACTTCTTCTGCAATCAAAAGTAGACTATGCATATGAAATACCAAGTATGAAAAGTATGTGATGATTGTAATGGCAAGATAAAGACACTTAATGAATATATATCCAGACCTGGACAGATTACTTTTGGAGATGCTTAGATAATGAATTAGCTCTCCCTATTTCACAATGCTTTTGGATAAAACCTTATATCCTAAAAAAGAAGGTTGGGAATGTAATGAATTTGGCTGTAGTGTCTGTCTACAAGAAATCTTAAAAGAGCATTGTAGCTTAGATAGGTTAGTTAGCTTTGAATGTGCATTTCATAAAATATAGGTTATTTTGTTTTATAATTTATGGAAGCTTATTTAAACGAAAAAATAATAGCAAATACATCTGTAAGAATGTTTATACTAGATCAAACACAATGATTTTTTTATGTAAATCCTGTCATTTATACTTGACTACATTTTTTCCATGATCCTCTAAATAAACTAATTGATTTAATTAGTGTGGCTCTTTCTTTGATCTAAAAAAATTATTTTAATTGTATTATGACTGTTTGGGGAAATAATAGATATCATCGGGCTTTATACACCAGAGTCGCTGGAGTTTGGCCTTCAATAATTATTATTTATGTCATTTATGAACATCAGGACTTACTGCCTAAATTCATAAACTGCAGAAGGCATGGTTTTTGAATTGAAAGTGTGACAGAATCTTATGATATTTAACAAGATTATCTACAAAATGAAGTTATGTTTAGTTCAGCATAAATCAGAAATAATTTGATAAGTTTTAAGGCAGTACAGTTCAAAACTCATGTATAATGCCTAGACTCATAGCATGAAAGGATGAAGCCCCAACTTTACAATACATAATCCATGTTTCATTAGAAGATGTGAGTGCTGGAAAGCATGTTTGAAAGACAATGGCAGTGAGTGACTGAAACAAGCTTCCCATTGTGAATGGAGAGTGGTACCTCATCTGGTTTCAACTGTGACTCCTGCTGGACTGTGGGTACAATGCACACAGCAAAGAACGTAGCAAGCCTCCACTGCAGTGGTGCACTGCTTACCAGGGGGCTAGAATGAATGGTAGCACTTTCGACCCGTAAGTGATCCTCGTCCAGATCCAAATTGGTAATAACACAGTTATTTCAAATGAAATGCACAGCAACATTTTGGTTAGACCTGAAGATACTCAACAGTAAAGAGATCATTCTAAAAATATTATTGATATATAGATTTAAGAGGGCATTGCCAACTGCTCCAGACACTGAAGTGCAGAATGCAGCTTCTTCCTTTGCCTCTAATTTCATTTGGCTCTCAGCCTAGGCTGTAGTGATCTTATCTCTAAGGAAGGAATAGGTTATAGGTTGTTCATAGATTAGTACTAGGCTAACTGCCCTTACGAGCCATTGTAAGCCTAGCCAATTATCCCTTGTGAGACTCAAACCCTGCACCATGTGTTTGTAAGGCAAACACCTTAACTGTTAGGCCACCATCCCAACCCCAAATGCATCAGTGGAGCAAACAGGAATGGATGGGTAAGATGGCCCATGTGGAGATTGGGAAATTAAAAAAAGTCAAGTATCTTGCTATTTCATATTAAAGTTTTGTAAATCATAAAGAAAACATGACATAGGAGCTTGCTTTTGAAAGACTGAAACAAAAGAACATACTGCTAAGTTACTGCTATCAAGAGTTGAAAGCATATTTTCTAGAAAGGAAAATGTGGAATACATGGGAAAATGGTCAAGATACTTTTAACACACATCTTTAATTACTGGAATACCCCCCCCCCCCCAGCTGCTGTGCGTTCCTGGCCATAGCATCTTTAACTCTCTTCCCATTCTCCTATCCTGCTCTAAGATTAAGGGTCTACCTGCCTAGAGAATAAGGACCCCCACAAATATTACCAGCCACTCATCCTTAAAACTACTGAAACTTGCCATCTTAAAGTCAAAAGCCCTGCTACCAAGGGGAGCAAGAAAGTATGTGTTCCCCAAACTTAGCAGCAAAGTTGTAGTTTTACTAACATATCTTCTATGTGTGTTATATTAAACATATATACTATTAAATACATAACATACCAGTCATTTTAAAGTATTAAAACTAGTGACTTAGCCAGGATACCGAGCAGACATACCCCTCTCTACTCCTTAATAAACAAACTTTCTTGTCCTTGTGCTGCCTCCTGCAGCTATCACAGCCTTCCCTAAGTCTATAATAGCTATCTCTTATCTCTAGCTTAGCTGTAACACTATTTCCCTGTCCAGGTTGCTCCCTCTACTAGGCTTGTTTCTCACACTCCTATCTCTTCTCTCCGTCTTAGAATCTCGCAATACATATCTCTGCTGTTTGACTACTCTTACATTTCCTAGTCGCGCCACCAATTTGCTTAATAACTGCACCCAGCTATTCCCCCAACTATCAGTAACACAGAATTTCCAGCTCTATACTTACCCTTTCCCTCCTGGTAGCAACCCAGCCATCAGCAGCTCACAGATTGTTCTCTCAGATCCTTTTTCCTTTAGCTGTATCCCACTCTGTTTGACCTGTGGGCTCACTCCACTCCCCTACCCTGCCCGAATTCCCACCTGCCCCCACCACTCCTACATTTATTCTTCCCATCCCCCTCACATCCTCCCTAAATAACCAATAGATACCTTTCCTCCTTACTCCACCCACTTATAGCCAGCTCACTTACTTACATTCACTCTACCCACTTCCCAAATCAATCACATTCCCCTCCCCTTCTTACAATTCTAAGAACACCTGTTCCTCTTCCCAAACCCTCACTCCTGCATAGCCTTTTTCTCTGCTCCACAACTACATATAAACTTTCTCCCCTTGCACAAACATGCCTTTAATAATTCTCCACACCCACCTGGCCCCCTGCCTCCTCCTTCTTTTACTAATTCCCTTATGCTATACCACTTCATTGTCCTCCAATGCCTGCCCAATTCTACCTAGAAAAATAACCTCCATGCACTCCAACCTTTACCCTTACCCTTACTCTTACTCTCACTTCCACTCTATCTCCCCTTCCCTCTTGCAGCCTAAGCCTCTACACGTGTTCCACACTAAAATCTTCTCCACCTTTGCTACAAAACAGACACATAAACTAATCTTAGATCTTCCTAAATTCTTAGTTTTCAAATACAAATGGCTCAAGATTAACTCCTTCAAGAACCTAGTCTTAGCCGGTGATATCCACCCCAACCCTGGTCCCAATACCATTATTAATGCATCCTTCCCCCCTGTACCTCCCACTCCCTACAACTCCATAAAAATGTTCACAATTAACACCCAGAGTCTCAACAACAAAGTCCATCAATTTCAAGCTTGGCTAAGCCATAACAAACCAGACATCCCAGCCATCTCTGAAACTTGGCTTAAATACCATATGTCCGATTCAGAGATCCTGCCCCCAGGATTTCACATCCTTAGAAATGACCAATTAAATAAAAAAGGTGGTGGCACTGCCTTAGTCTACTCTGACCTCCTCACCTTAATTCCCCTCCAAATTCCAATTCCTCAATTCAATAACACTGAACTTACAGCTGGACTACTAAAACTGAACAAACATAAAAACATCTGCTTTATTGCTCTATATATATCTCCTGGTAACAAACATCTCTATCCTCGAAGATATCCTCCACTGGGCATCTACTAACATTAAATATGAAACCTACATTCTAGGTGATGTAAATATTGATTGGAACAAGGTTAATAGTCCCTCTCCATCCATATCCATTAACCTCTATAACTTCACTCAAAAAATCTGCCCTATCACTCAACCTAACAAAACTAACCCCCCTGGATCTACTATTGACTGGATCCTAGTCTCTGATCCAAATAAAATAACCAACTCTGGCACAATGCCTGATTCCATTAGTGACCACTTCCCAGCTTTCAATCAACGTGCAACTAACTCTTCTTCTCACCAGCACCAATACATTCTTACTCGCAACCTTAGTAACTTTAACCCCACAATCTTCTCTAATATGCTTAAACAAATGGACTGACAAATTCTAAAAACCCTCCCACTTGACAGTGCTACAGACTACTTCAACTCTGTCTTCCTAGAAACCCTAAATTCCGTAGCCCCACTAAGAAACAAAAGAATAAAAACTAATACAGCTCCTTGGCTATCCAAGCATACTAAACAAATTATGCTTCAAAGAGACAAATTGTGGAAGCTTTACCAAAAAAAATAACCTGCCAAATACCTTCCTTCAATATAAACAACTTCATAACCATGTGAAACAGCTAATCACCAAGGATAAAAATCCTACTATATTAGGCTCCAGTCTAATAACAACAAAAACCCTAAGCAATTCTGGAAATCTATTAATTCACTTCTCAATCCTGGCTCCAAGAATAATCCCTGTCCTGACCATAGTAAATCAGAGCTTGAAATCAGCTCAGATTTTAATTCATTTTTCATAGAAACAATATCAGACCTAACCAAGACATTCTCCAACAACAACCTTCCAGTCTCTCACTCTTCCCCATCTAAATCCCCTAATAATCACTCCCTTATGTTCAACCTCAAACCTGTCTCCACTAACTTTATAAAAATACTTCTATGCAAACTTAAACCTTGCTCTAATGCTCCTGACAATATTCCCTCCTCTTTCCTAAAATGTGCTGCTGACATTATAGCTCTCCCAATCAGCATCATTATTAACAGATCTTTAAAGGAATCATATGTCCCCAAACTCTGGCGCTCAGCTTATATTCTTCCTCTCCACAAAGGAGGCAAAAACACCAATATTTCAAATTTCCACCTTATTGCACTACTCTCATCAATCTCTAAAATACTTGAAAAGTGCATTCACCTCCAACTTATGCCTTTTCTAACCCAAAACAATCTTCTTACACCTACCCAACATGGCTTCTGCCCAGACCACAGCACCATAACCGCCCTACTGTCTTTCCTAGAAACTGTCAATCAAGCCCGTGATTCTGGACACCTGGTCTCTACTGTATTGCTATATTTGTCCAAAGCTTTCAATACTGTTTCCCACAAACACCTCCTCTCTCTCATCTTTCAGATCTTCATCTTTCACCAAGCACTTTATCCTGGTTCTCCAACTACCTATCAGACAGATCTCAGTCAGTCAAATGGAAAAACTCCACCTCCCCCTTCTTAGCTACTCCTACTGGTGTACCTCAGGGATCTATCCTAGGGCCAATGCTTTTTAACATCTTTATTAATAACTTTCACTCTGCAATTCCTGATGCCAAAATCATTCAATACGCAGATGATTCTACCTTGGTCTGCTCTGCCTCTAACCTCTCTGAATTGCTCACTAAAACTCAAACTGCTTTTTCAACCACTGAAAACTGGATGCGCCAAAACCACCTCTGTCTCAATGCCAATAAATCTAAAATTTACTGTTCCCCCCAACAAAGACTCATTCCTATAACAAAGATACTTTCAGAGTCCTGAGTCAAACCAACTCACCTACAGAAGTGGTTCCATCTGCCAAACTACTCGGCATTACTGTAGATGAATACCTTAAGTTCGACATCCACATTCTGCAAACTATTAAGAGAACCCACCAAAAACTTGGTATGCTATACAGGAATAATCACTTTCTCTCACACTCTACTAGGCACACTCTGGCCACTACCTATCTTCTGCCCCCCTTACTATACGGAGCTCCTCTCCTTACCAGCCTGTCCTCCTCTATCACCTCCAAACTAGAAAACTGCTATAATAAAATCTCTAAATTTGCCACCAAATCCAAACATTCTACCCATCATTCCCGCAACCTGCAGTCTCTGAATTGGCTAGAACTCCCAAACTACCTAAACTACCTCCAACACACCACTGCTCATAGACTCATATTTCACCCTTCTAGATGTCCAGCTCTCAGATCTGAACATCAAAACTTGATAGCTATCCATAAGCCCAAACGTCCTGCTGGCCAACTCCTCCTCTCTTTCTCACTAGGTAAAACATGGAATTCTCTCCCTTCCACTCTAAGAACTATACCAAACTTAGAAAACTTCAAAACCCAGCTTTTCAAACACCTGTCCACTAAATGGAAATGTACCTGCCTTCACCCTACCTAAATTCTCCCAACTACTTGCCCATAAAATGTTTTTGTTTCTTATCTCCCAGGTTCCTAAGCTCTATATATCTCCCATAGCTTGTTTTTCTATGACTGTATCCAAGCCCTCTTCAATTCCTAGAGCTACTTAACCCTCATCACAACTGTGTAAATATTGTAAATAGTTTCATACTTTAAATGTGGGCTTGTAAATGTTTTACATTTCTACTTTAAAGGTGTGTATGTAAAGTGTTTTCCCCACATATTATGCAATGAGTGCTCTCATAAATGAACCTGTATAACCCTTAAGATCATCTACAATGATGTTTGTCTGACTATTGTGCAACACTGTATGTACGTTTGTTGCAATTTGTTCTAGATAATGTATCTTTACATTTCTGTATTACTATATCGGTACTGTATACTGTATTTGGAGCTTTTCTCCCCGGGCCTTCACTGAAAACGGGTCCCTTGGGCCCAGTGGACTTCCCCGGTAATCAAACTGGAAATAAAAATAAATAAATAAAAATTCTGCAGTGCACCAGTTCTTAAAGAATATATTGATCCTACTTTCTCAGATACCATACATGAGACATTTTATGGCAAAATGTGAGAATTTGCAGGATAAATGATATACTCAACCAATGCAAATGACATGGTTTTACTTTTGGGTCTATTACTGGTGCTTGCATGCAGATAGCCCAGAAAACATCTGCTCACTGCCACTTGCTCGAAAAAGCAAGTGCTCAGACTCCCACTATCCTGATCTCCCATTTTTCTCTATACATTACAGACTTCCTGTATATCTTCCAGACCTACCAATTATACTCTATGCAGTTGACATGATGATTTGGAGATCCAGCCCCGTTTTCTCCATCATTGTTGAACTTTTGCAAACAGATATCTCAAACCTTAACCAACAGGTGATCCAATGCAAACTTCGTCTGAAGCTAAAAGAAGCATAAAACAATGCAATGAGCAATCCTCAAAAACTCAGAAATGCTTTTTCAACTGGCACATTGTACTTGAAAACAAATAAATGCTCAAAAATAGTCCAGGGTCTGCTGCTTCTACTGCCACTCTCCACCAAGACCCCCGTGAAATGTGCACGCATGCAGGTATTTTTGGTTTACGGATCTGCTTAGTTTTTTGTTTGAAAGTACTGCCTCTGTGTTATTGCCGCAATTTTACTGTGAACTGTTTTAACCTTTGCCTCTGAATGTGAGCATTGTGCTGAATGTATTTACACATATGTAGAGTGCATTTACTGGATAATTGTAACTGTTTTTTTAGAACTTCTGGTCAATCACTGGAACACACATGTGTTACCTGAACACCCTCCCATGCTCGCTAACACTATGATGTAATTTCAACATATGTTGCATTTACTAGAGCAATGCTAACTCTATGAACTATTCAGCATTTGCCACTGTGGCTACTGGTATGTAACAAATAAACTTCCTGAATCATTGTTGTTACTCTGTAGGTTGTGCCTGTACTAAACTACTAATTCCTCTACTATTACCTGATATGTTTCTCCTCCCTCTTTTTTCCCACTGTTGAAAGCTAACACACAGCTATATACAGCCTAAAGGATGTGAATGTAGCCCAGGAATCTTATTAGATATTCTCCCCATTTCATTAGACCACATAGATACATCACTTGTCGTAACCTATCTAACTTTTCCCTTGACACATTTAATACCCTTCTTTCAAGAATAACCCCCCTTGATGAAGCAGCCCTATCAGTTAACTCTGTCTTTCTTAACATACTCAACTCTATTGCACCTCTCCATACAGTAAGAATAAAGTTGAAAATATCTCCATGGCTCTCCAAAGCTATCCACACCCTAATGAGAAATAAAGATAAGATATGGAAAAACTGGCTGAGATCCAAACTTCCTTCTGATGTGCAAAAGTACAAAGAACTTAGAAACCTGACAAAAAAAACCACATTATCAAGGATAAAAAGGGATTCTACTTTAACCCTCCTACACCACTAAAATCTAATCCCAAAACATTTTGGAACTCAGTCAACCAAATACTTCATCCCGGCAAGCCCTCCTCCCCTAATCCCTACCCAAATAGTGCACCTGAAGAAACTTGCCTCCATCTTTAACACCTTTATTGAAACTGCATCAAAGATGAAACTGTATCAAAGATGGTTAACTCAAACTCCCCTCCAGCTTATGATTTTAACCCCTCTGTCTCATCCCCCATTCCCAACTCCTCTAATTTATTTTCCCTTAAACCTGTATCTACTACATTTATCAAATCTCTACTCTCCAAATTAAAACCTTGTTCTACTTCTGCAGATTACACCCCACCATACTTCCTCCAGCTAGCAGCTGATGCTCTTGCTTTCCCAGCATCCATCTTGATGAACCGCTCTATCTCTGAGTCAAGAGTTCCATCTATCTGGAAAGAATTTTACACTCTACCTATTCATAAAGGAAGTAACTCTCAAGAAATCTCTAACTTTAGACCTATAGCCATTCTGTCACCTCTCTCTAAACTACTTGAAAAATGCATACAGAAGCAAACTCTGCAATACCTATCACAGGAAAACCTACTTACCCCCACTCAACATGATTTCTGCCCTAAACATAGTACAACTACAGTGCTTATCTTCTTTACCAGTGCTATTTCCCAGGCTCGAGATAACAACAAACTTGTCTCCTGCTTATTTCTAGACCTCAAAAGCCTTCGACACAGTTTCACATCCACTACTCCTAACCAAACTGACTAATCTAAATTTCTCTACTACTACTATCTCTTGGTTTTCCAGCTATCTCACTGATCGACTTCAATCACTGAAATGGCTCTCTGCACTCTCCCCTTCCCTCCCTGTTAAAATGGCATTCCCCAAAGATCTATACTGGGTCCCCTACTGTTTAACATTTTTACCAATCTACACTTTATGTCTTGCCCTCAGTCATCCCTTGTTCAATACGCAGATAACTTTACAGTGATCACTATGTCAGACTCTCCCTCTGATCTCCTCTCAGCTACTCAGGCTGCCTTCACGTCAGTGGAACCATGGCTCTCCAATAACCACCTTATTTTATAACCCTAAAAAAAAAAAAAAAACTCTTGCTCTTTCTCCCAAAAAATCTAAGCCATCTAAAATCTGCCTTCTCTATACTGTCTCTTAATAAGACTCCAATAGAAGCTGAACCCGGTACTAAACTTTTAAGTGTCACTATAGATGATCAACTTAAATTCAATATACACATCAACAACTGCATCAGGAAAACTCATCAGAAACTAGGCCTTCTATACTGAAACTAAAAGTACCTCACCTCTAAAGCAAAAGTAACTCTCTCTCATACCCATCTCCTACCCAGTCTACTATATGCTTCCCAAATATTTACAAACCTTAATAACACACTCCTAGCTAAACTAGACTCAACCTATAACAAGGTAGCCAGATTTGCTGCACAACATACAAGGTACTTAAAAAAACCATCATTGCATTTCACTTAAACTATTACACTGGCTGGAGCTACCAAACCTCCTTCTTCTCTCACAGCTTCAGATTATACACTCTATCTTTTATAAACTGCTCTGTTGCCCAAACATATCCTCCTATATAACCCACTACTCCCCAATTAGGTCACTCCATAGCTCAGACCAAGATTTGCTACCTGTCTATAAACCTAAAACTAAAATTGGATGGAACCTCTATAGCTATCATCCAACCATAGCATGGAACAAACTTTCCATTCAAACTAGATTACTATGTCACCCTAAACAATTCAAAGCTGCTACTAAAGAACACCAGAAAACTCTCTGGTTTTGCCTCAGCACTCACCCTCCATAAACTGCCTCCCAAACACCAAACTGCCCATTATCAGACCATAAACTTTTTTTCTCATCTTCTACTCTCTTAATATTAACATCCTTTACCCCTCCTCATCACACCATCCACAAACATTTTTTAAGCTTCAGATTTCTGCTTCTAACCCAACGCGTTCTCTCTGAATTATTTTCTGTTGTCCACTCTTGACAGTAACATAGGCCAAAAATGAATTATCACTAGAAAACTGTAAGAGCAGGTCTTTATTCTCATTGTCATCATTTAAACTAAGACATGTAAATATTTTTTTAAGTGTCTAAATTTTTGTTTGATAATCTTATTGAAATATTGCTTCTGCTACTAATATGTAATATTGCTTTTGTAAACTCTACTGTATTGTTTAATATACTGGAGACTTTCTACCCGGTCCTCTAGTGAAAAAAGGGCTACTTCAGCTCAGATGGACGGGTAGTCCATCAACAAATGTAAAATAAAATAAATAAATAAATATATAAATAATAAGTGAGAGATAATGCTGTTCCCTCTTACCTAGCATGTACCATACCTCATAATAGTATAGTATATATTTACCTCCCACATTCTGCATGCACATGAGACTGCGGTGGTGGTGCTGCGGTAGCGTTGTCCTGTTCCATTCTCAGCTAGAGCGTCTTCTTTGTGGAGACATGCGTGAATGGGCATACCTTCTTTGAAGGTTGTGCATCAGGGCTGGCAACTTGGCACATAAAAATCTACTGCCAATCATTAGCTGACCGGAGTTCCGCTGTAGCGACCCTTAACCGGGAAAAGCCGAAAGACACAACAACAACATTCTGCATGCACATGCACCCACAGCTTCCCCAAGCAGATACTTTGCCCATATACATTTTTTACTGTTGCCTACCCACAACAAGACTTTGTTATATCTCTTTTTGTCTCCTTTTTCATACAGCTCTAGCTCTACTTCACTTGTGGCTGCTCCCCCTCCCTCCCAAGTGAACAATTTCTGAAAATTATCCTGCAAACAACTGAAGGCAAAAGGACTCATACTGGAACTTTTACTCGCTGAAATATTTTTATGTAGGTGTATTCCTTGTTAACTAATTATTGCATCTAGTTGTTAGTGCTGTTACTTAATTTTATTATATTGGCATAGCATGCACACTTGCAAGGTCTTTTCCCCTCCTTCCATTCCCTGCCATTGCAACTTACTGCCACAAGGTGGCATCAGAACACTACCAAACAGCTGAATCTTAGCCAAGATAAGCAGCTTGTCCTATAAGCAGGACAGTGCTCTACAGATATTTAAATTCTCCAATATTTCTGTCTACTATAAAGTCACCCAAGTCCCTTCACAGCAGTTATTTTTTCCATTCACAGTGAATAAATAGTGGAAACACAGTAACTGGCATATTCCCTGCGATTAAGGCACAATGTTGCTTGCCTTCATTACTTAGTCAGAATCGTGATACTTTTTTCAGCTCTTACCTCCTAGGTAGGGCTCTGCCCGCTCCACTCCCCTACACCACCCCCATTCCTACCCACCCCCTAGCTCATTTCCTTTATACCTAACCTTACCATACCCATACCCAACCCTCATCCCTCAACCAATCACGCAAACAACCACCGCCACCCCTCCCCCTCTTTTGCTCTCATATTACACACTCTACACATAGGACCTCCCCACTCATAAAGTTGCTACAGTATATCCTACCAATATACTTTCAGGGCCCTTACACATTCCACAGGGTTATCTCTATACACTCCTACCACTACTAAAAACCAAACATGTATTCCCATCAAATAATTCTAACACTAGCACTCACCATCACAGCCCATCTAACCTCAGCTTACGTCAACAACATTGCAATCCCCAACATGTCACCCCACCTCAACCTCACCTCCAACATTCACTAACTACCCCTTACTCATCTAACCCTCACTCTTTAACCACACCACCTATGACCTACCCCCATACAAACTCCTCCATTATCAAAGCAGATCTAGTGTATCCATACAATGTGACTTTGCCTTCTCCAAATACTTACAGACAAAAATAAACATTGCCTCTCACCTGCTATGCAGTGGCGATATCAACTCCAGCTCAGGTCCAATAACAGTCCAACAGATCATCAAAATCAACTTAGAACCAGTACAAGCCTACTTAAGAAGACATTCGATATTCTAATAATAAATCATAACATAAGAAGTATCCTTAACAAAACAACTGAGCTCCATGCAACCATAGCATTACACTTACCTGACATCATCTTCCTCACAGAAACATGGCTCAAACCACACATTAAAAATGAAGAAATATTTTCCCCTGGTTATAGCATACTACGGAAAGACTGTGCACCTAACAGAGGAGGCTGAGTCGCACTCCTATATCAGAGCAACATCAATGTTGAACTATTTAACATAGAATCCCTGCATTTAATAATGCAGAGATCCTACTTGCTAAAGTAAGACTAAATACACAAAAAACAGTTAAATATCTTAGGATCATGTATCCCTCCAGGAGATAACATCAAAACCATAGAATCTCTTCTCCAATGGGCATCAGAAACCTTCCCCCATGAAACCATTATACTAGGCAACTTCAAAATTGATTGGACCCCACTTAACTCACCCCACCCCTCAAATCATATGAACCTTTATGGCTTGTCACAGCTTATACAAACCCCTACTAGGGTAGACAAAAACTCAAAAAAAGAATCAATACTAGATTGGATTCTCACCAATCGCCCATTTTCCACTCATAATTTCAGTACGCTACCAGACACTCTAAGCAACCATCTCCTAACCTTCTTCATCAGAAACCAAACTAAACTCACTAGAACTAGCTCTCTTAAACACATAAGATACACTAAAAACTTCAGGGCTGATGACCTTAATACAGCCCTTTTTAACATTTCCTTTAGATGAAGCGATTGAGTATTGCAACGCTATTGTCTTAGGCATTCTCAACCAACTTGTTCTACCAAGACAGATCCACACTAAAACCATCTATGGCCCGTGGCTTACCAAGAGCACTAGGCAGCTTATGAAACAAAGGGACAAAGCATGGGACACCTGGCACAAAAACAAAACTACTGCTAATAGGCAAACATTCCTAGAACTGAAAAACACTGTACAAAAAAAAAAAAAAAAAAACTAGACAAACAAAAATACTATAGTGAAATTCAAACTAAGCACTATACCAACCCACAAAAGTTCTGGGCCGCTATAAACATTATTCTCCAACCAGATAAATCACCAATTCCTCATCCAAACATAGACACCACCTCTATAAATACAGCCACCCAATTCAATGAGTTCTTTACCAACTCTATACTAAAACTGTCAACAGACCCACCATCCTCATCTCCCACTATACTATATAACCCATCAAATAACACCAACTCCTTCACCCTTCAACCTGTACCAATTTACACCATCTATAGACACCTAACCAAACTTAAAAACCCACCACCCTAGCAATAGACAAACTATCTGCCAAATTCCTACAAATAGCCAGCAAAGGCATTTCCTACCAAACCTCTATAATCATTGGCAGATCAATCTCAGAACAAAAGGTGCCACTTCTCTGGAAAATCTCCTACATTATACCAATACACAAAGGGGGCATCTCCACTGACCTAACAAACTACTGCCTTAAAGCTATACTTTTCCCACTGGCTAAAATACTGGAAAAATGTATCCACACTCAGATCCTAACACATCTCCTCTCCATCAATCTTTTTGCCGAAACTCAACACAGATTCCACCCCAACCATAGCACTACCACTGCACCCATCCATTTTAGTAACCTAGTAAATATGCACTGCAACAATGGCCAACTAGTGTCTGCAATTTTCTTTGACTTATCAAAGGCGTTTGATACAGTCTCCCATACAAAACTTCTGACATCACTCTCATAATTAAAACTAACTATGCACACTGTATTATGGTTTCAAGACTTCCTCTCCCAACACCAACAAGCTGTTCAATGGAAAAACTCCCTTTCCCCCTACCTCCTGTAAAACTTGGAGTACCCCAAGGATCAATCTTAGGACCAATACTTTTCACTATATTTACAAATAATCTCCACAAAGCCGCCCCTCTAGCAAACCTGGTTTAATACGCTGATGACGCCACCTCAATCTGCTCTGCCCCACCCTCCAACAACTTCACATCAAAACGCAAGAAGCCTTTACATCCATTGAAACCTGGATAAAAAACTCCCAGCTAATACTAAACCATAAAAAGATCCAACTTATGCTCTTCCATCCTTCCAAAGCAGCAGTACCCTCTAATTTTGCATCAGATGATACCCCTATCTCCCCCGTTACACAACCCAAATTACTAGGGGTCATTACTGACAATAATATGAAATTTGACAAATCCATAGCTCATATAATAACCAAAGTAAAAAAAAAAACTAGGTACTCTTTACAGATGTAAAAACTTCCTAACCAGCAACAGTAAAGTTACCCTAGCTCATACTCATCTTCTCTCTACCTTACTGTATGCTTATCCTGCCCTATTTAATCTAAACAAGAGGGATTAAAACAACCTATCAATGTGGTACAACAAAATAGCAAAATTCACCACAAAAACTCTGTACCCATGAACTACAACATAGGCCGTAGTATACTTAACACCGAAAGTGTGATAAGAGACCTTGGGACACAGGTGAACAGTAGTCTCTCCTTTAATAATCACATTGCCACAGTAGTCATGAAATCCTTCTACATGGCACACCTCATCACAAAAGGTTTCTCATCCAGAAAAAAGAGGTCATTGTTCCCCTCTGTTCATCACTCATTAGACCCATTATACAGTACAACACCCCTTTTGGTATGTACCTCACAAGACATCTACAACAACTGGAAAGGCCACAGAAATACCTCACAAAGAGGATTACCGGCCTCAAACAGATGCCTTACGGAGACCGTCTCAAAAAACTCCAGCTTTACTCCATCGCTTATCGCCTACTCAAAGGTGATCTCTGCCTAACATACAAAGCTATGTCAAACCCAGAGCTGTTGGACATGCTCCACTTAAAGAAATCCCAATCCCTCTGAGCTACATGCTCTATGGACCTAAACCTTGTCACCACAATAAACAGAACATACCGGAGGGATAGATTCCTGTCCCAGAGACTTCCCATACCCTGGAATAAACTACCTATCTATATCAAACAAAGCTCCTCATTAGCACTCTTCAAGAAAAATCTTGATGATTGGATGGGAAATAGGAAATTCACCCCTGGGATCACCCCTGTGGCTCTGCTTGACAGTGGCACAGGAAAATAATTTTCTTGGGTGGCAAAAGCCAGGGTACCTTTTTGGCTGGGCTTGTATAGGCCCCAGGGCCGATAGCCTAGCACCTACCTATGAACCTATGAACCTATGAACAAACTCCTCCTACTGCACCCACCACTGTCAAGCCCTAAAACAGCTTTCCTGGCTGGAACTCCCAAACACCTTAGCTCTAAATCAACTTCTTCTAGCTCAACAAATACTATACCAACCTGACAAAACTCCAGCATTACAAGACCTGATCAGCCTCTACTCCAATAACCGAGAACTTAGATCCATTAACAAGGCACTAATCACAATCTCCAAAAGCCATTACAGCTCTAGTGACTCCCTGTATTCTAGCAACATTGCCAAGATTTGGAACTCTCTACCACTACAAACCAGAGTACAACCTAACAAAACCATCTTCAAAAAACAGCTTATTTCCCACCTAAACAACTCCTAGACATGCAACTGCCTAGCACCTGGCTGACATATTCTAACACCTTTCCTCTACCCACTATCCAACCTCTTCTTTAAAACTCCCACAGATGACTCTATCTTATCACTCATTACTTACCAACTCACTGCCACCTACTCCTCACTGTCCCATCTATGCCCACTAACTCTCCACTGGACTAAGTTGAAAAGCTTTCCCTTAAAATGTCAATGAACCGCATATGAACTTGTCTATATTCTCCTCCTTTGAGAAACTGGCTAGTATTTTTAGTTTTCCCTTTATTCCGTTATCATAACTACATCTTCAAGATTATCTCTGCTTAACATACTGTATGAACACCAATCATATGTTACTACCTACTATACTTTTGATTGTATGTCTAAACCACTATGCTTATGTAAACATCTTATGCAATTATATGTCATTATCTGCTATATTTTATAACTTTGTCTAAACCATAATGGTCATATAAATATCTTATGGATAGTATGTTAGCAATTGTTCTGGAGCTTTTCTCCCCAGGCCTCCGCTGAAAATGGACAGCTTTGTCCAGTCGGACCTCCCTGGTAAACAAACGTAAAATAAATAAATAAATGTAAATAACTTCAGACACATGAGTGTGTGGTTAGACCCTACACTCAGCATTCAATATCACATTTAAACAACCAAAACAAAAATTAACAAACTTCTTTTCTGGGGCAGAAAAAAATGTCACGCTTTCTATCTCACCATAGTAGTTTAGCCCTAGGCAAAGGCATTCTCCTCTCACAATGGCAGTACTGTCCCTCTAATCACCCCAGCTTAAAACAGAATATGTTACTATTTCCAGCCATCTGAAATAACATCTGCAGGTTCATTGCTCTCTCGCACAAGAGAGGACATTACTAGTCTACACTCTAAAAATCTAACTGGCTTTCCAACCCCAAAACAGCCAATATACAACATTGGGCCTCTCTCTACCTTCATCCCAACCTCATCCCACGATATGCCGGACTTAAGCTGACTGAACACTCACTCTCTATTGAGGTCCTCAGAATCTTGGAATCCCTTCCCAGATACATGACTGACAACATCTCCTTCCCCAAATTTAGTAAAGAAATTAAAGTTTAGCTGTTTAAGATTGGCAAATATGAATGCTTTGCCAAAGGAAATATCAAATAAACACTGTTACTTCCTTAATGTATTAATACACTCCATATTCTGCATATTTAATGCTGCTGTTGCTGCATATCTTTGTTTTAGCTATTATTTGCTGCAATTCAGCATGTGATAATCAACAAATTATTATGATCTTTGGACTGTATATTGAGCAGAACTGACTCATCATAGCTGTACTCCTTTGTTGTAATATGTTTATCTACTGCTGTTTTGTTTTGCAAAATTTAACCCTGGGCTGTGCCTGAAAATGGTCCATATGGATCAGTGTTCTTAACAAATACATGCATGCATGCATACATATATACATATATGCATACTTACAAACAGTATATACATGCATGCATAAATAAATACATAAGCTTTCTCTGGCTTCTCCTTTTGTTTCAAGAGTTTGAGGCTCTTCTTTCTTTCATAACTCATCCTGTGCAGTTTCTCCAATCTGGGGTAGCTGGGACACTGACTCTTCCTTATTTATCTGCCTTTCCTTACTTCTACTGAGATTTTTCCCCCTCTCAATGAATTCTTGCAGACTGTGGTCTTTCTGCAGCCTTCTACATTAACTGTGGACTGTACACAATCCCTAGTAACCATTTCCTCTGGGGTGGTATGGGCACGTGTGTATTTTAAGGTTACAGGAATATCATTCCAGCCCCTGTAGTTGGAGAGTACCAGGATCTTTATTGTTGCCCCTCCACCACTCTCTCCATAGGTTTTTGAAGAAAACAGTCCCTCTCTGTGGTCACATCATGGGAGAGATAAAGTACCACCAGTATCATGTGAAGAATTTTTATGAACTGGGTTTGAGTTTCATTTTGTGAAATTGGCTATTGCCTGTTTTCTCTAGGAATGCTTATTACTTCTGTTGAAATTGAGGCATAGCCCTTTTCCTTACACAGATAGTGGAACTTCACCAAGGTGATTCTGCTACCAGAATCTTTAAGCCTCATGTAGTTCATGCCCATCCACTCTAACTGTGCATTTAATTAGCTTTATTATGGTACAATAGCAATAGGCAGTCTCTTCCAACAAAGTAGTCACCCAGTTCAATTATATCATCTCACCACCCCCCCATATCTTTAGTTGCTTGATTGGGGGGTTCTAACTTGCCCACCTACAGTGTTTTGCAATAAACCTCCATCACACACTTTTAAAATGTAGAATGGATGACAAAGTCTCCTTTGTCTTTCTTCCATCTTTGTCAGTCAGTTTATTGGTTGTCTCCCTTAGGATGCTTTCATAATTTAATACCCTTTCTATCTAGATCACAAAACTATCTGCATCTTAAGAGTCAGCCTTACACACCCAACATTTGACAGCATTTGGTAATTCCCTCTTAAATGTAGCTATCACCAAGATTTCTAGAATGATCTCTTTACTATTGAAAACCTCCAGATCTAACCAAAATGTTGCTGTGTATTTTATGTGAAATACCTGGATTATTGCCACTTTGGATCTGGTAAAGAATCACTTATGGGTCTTGGAAATAAGCTTTTCCTAGTCAATATACTTTTCTTGACCTTATCAAGATCCCTACACTCTACAACAGGAATGAGTGTAAACAAAGAGAGTATTTCCCTGTAAGCTGTGTTACTAAATTGTGGGTCCTGATGGACTGGTCCCGTCCTTCTTGAATGACAATTCTCTGAAATGTTTCAAGGTGTGTTTTGAGGTTATCTTCCCAGGTTTTAATGGAGGTGCAGACCTTGGCTGGGTGATGGACTTAGCTCAACTTTCCTTTGGTAGCAGTAGTAATAGATTGTAGTAAGTGCTCCACTATACTCATTACTTAACTTCTCAAATTATCTGTGCAAGACAAATACATGAGCAGTTCAATTGCTTTGTTGGTTGTGAGGAATCAGCTTCATGTTTATAGCAGAGAGAGATGAAACTGGTGATTAGAAAGTTGGCTGCCCACCAGCAGTTGTTGTATATACAGACAGCAAGCACAGTAGTCTTTAAAAATATTTTATTGCAGTAAACACAAACTGGTAAGCTTTTTCCAGTAGGAATTGAAATAAAGGCACAAATGGAAATAAAATATATTTTTTACTTAAAGTTTGGTGAGTTAAATCAACTTCTCTTATGCTGTACAGCTTTGAAACAATCAGCTGCTGTCAAGGTACTTAGTAAATGGCTAACTGTAACCATACTGTTACCGACAGAAGCAGCTTACACTTGACTTCAAATGTTAGCAGAACCAAGAGTTAAATGTATAGTCTCACTTTCTGTTTCTTTTATCAGGCCTCACACTGATGACTGGGCATAGGGTTACAATTCTTTGTATACAAACAAGTAAGGGCTTTCGTTATGTGTAAAGATTTCTTCAGACATATTAAATTGTCACATGACAGTTTAAATACTCTCTGCAAATCACGTGACTGCAAAAGCCATTATAATAATTTAAAAATACACTAAATCAATACTTACATAAAATAAAAATCAGTATAATAGTATATTAAAACTAGAATTATTTGTTGTAGGCCTTCATTTTTAACAAACTCCTTATACTTACTACCTCATTTAGACCTAGTAAAACTGAAGCATTTAAAAATATGCCACCATAACTCCCTTTATTCCAAACTAATTAATCAAGGGCCACCCCTAGAATATTGCTCAGCTTATTCCAATATACAAAACTCAAAATTATGTTCCTCATTAGCAGCCACATGCTTAAAAAGTGCATTAGTGAGCTTCTGTATTTTTATATCATAGCAATGCTCATAAATGCGCTGTCTTAATTTATGCTCCGTTTTGCCCACATAATATCCCGGGTATGATTACATAAAGCAATATAAACAACACCCTTAGTCTGACAATTGAAGTTTCCCCTAGGCTAGATAATTCTATTATTAACTGAAATTTCTTCAGCTTCCCAAATCATGTGGTACTGAGTACATGCCCCACAGTTCGTCATTCTTCCAAAACTACTCTTCGCATTATGTGACATACCATCAAAATAATTCTTAAATGATTTACCCCATTCATATACAATCTTGGGGTATGGACCACGTTTTTCATATACTTGTGTAAGACTAGATAACAGCTGCCAATTCTTAATAGTTATAGCAGCTATTTGATCACTATCAGCATTATATGTTGTGATGAAGTGTAAACGGCAAGGATCTGTCATATTATCAGCTTGTTTAGAGGGTAAATTGGAAAAAGGCTGCCCTTTCATAGGACATCCTGCTGCTACAAGTACCAAGGTATTCAAATCTGTGACTTGTTTAGATAAACCCAACAACTGGACATAAACCCCGATACCCCTTTTCCTAACTACTTCATCCATAATGTTAATTACCAGATGTTCTGGATACCCTCTCCTGAGAAACATATATTTCAAATTATTGCATTTCTCATGAAACTAATTTCCCAAAGACACCATTTGAGCCGCCCTCACCATCTGGCCCTTAGCCATGTCCAGTTTTTGATGGTAAGGGTGACTACTACTAAAATGTAATAAACTATTGGAATAGAATGGCTTCCTGTAAATCCTGATGAAAGAGAATGCGTGGTAGAATGTACTGTAAGGAGAACAGCAAGATAGTTGATAGGCCCATACCCCATTGTATGCATAAACTGCAAAAAAGTAGTAGTATTAAGCAATAACGCATGTCTGGGTGTGGGTAATCCTGCATTTAACCACGGTTGGTGTGGTTTGGTCATGAGGGCAAAGCCCGAGTGGCCAAACAAAGACAACTGTGGGTAAATCCGGCATTACCCACACCCAGAAGTGGGTTATTGCTATTATACGATGACATTATTTAAGAAAAAAAATTCTTACTTTTGTTAAATAATGGCATTGTATAATGCCTCCGTGCTGCCCTTCCACAGCTGTCCGGTATCCTGGAGCAGTTCTGATGTACTGGGCATGCGTATGCGTACACAGTACATCAGAGCTGTGTGTGGAAGCAGTGGAGAAAGGAAGATCTCCATTGATTTTTTAAAGTTGTCTCGCTATGTTAAACGAGTTTAACATAGCAAGATAACTTTAAAAAAAGCAATGGAGAAAGGAAGATCTCCGTTCCCTTTTTTAAAGCTGTCTCACTATGTTAAACGAGTTTAACACAGCAAGATATCTTTACAAAAAAGCAACGGAGAAAGGAAGATCTCCGTTGCTTTTTTGTTAAGATATGTCGCTATGTTAAACTCATTTAACATAGTGAGATTACAGCAATGGATCTTTTCCATTCTCTGTTGCTGCCTAACACAAAAAAGTAAAGACTTATGCTAATGGAAAAAGTCTCGGCGACCGGACCTTTTTTCATTAGTATAAGTCAGATTTACAACAGGCACACTGACCAATCAGCGTGCACGTTTTGGAATATTAATGGGGGGTCATTGTATAATCATTAATATAGCATATAAAATCATCTATCAACTGAGTTGGACCCACACATGCAACAAACAAGTCATCAAGGTATCTGTTATATAAGTGTACATATTGAAAGAAAGGACTATCAGATAAACATTTGCTCTCCCATGCTGCCATGACAATATTGTCAAATAATGGGCTATGGGCAGTGCCCATAGCCATTGCAGAAACCTGTTTAAAAAATTGGCACTGAAAATAAATTTAATTGGTATCCAGCACCAGCTCCATAAAAGTATCTGGTCAAGCCTAAAATGAAATGACAAATATTCCTCAAACTGTTGTTGTCCTTTACTGTGTGGTATACAACTGAATACATCTTTAACATCTTTAGTTATGAAAATAGGATCCAAATTCAAATCTATTCTATTACATCTTGTCCAGAAATCCCAAGAGTCTCTACAAAGATGAGGGTTAGCCATCACATAGCCCTTAAGTAAAAAAATCAATGGTTCTAGTTATACCATGCATTTTAGAATTACTAGAATCCATTATAGTATTTTCGGCACTCTGAATATATTAGGAATACGTGGAAATTCAGTATACATATATCTGTACTGTTCAGAGGTTATTTGGCCCTGCATAAGCATATTATACAGTACTACATCAACGCAATGATATGCAATATTAACCTCATTTCAAGAAGCCTCAACATAAGGATCATCACATAAAATACTCAAGACCCACTGTTCATAATTAAGTTGGTCCATGATAACTAAGTCTCCCCCTTTGTCGGGTTGCATTACTCTTAAATTAGTGTATGCTGTAAAGTCTTTTAATAGTGCCCACTTAGCTTGATCCATATTATAACTCACGTACCAACTAGTGTTCTCTGAGATAGATAAAACCTCTAGTATCATACTCCTGTGAAAATCTTAAGAAATTAAAAAGAGACCAATCAGATTATGTTATGGGCATGGCTTGCCTTGTACCACCAGGAGGGCAGCAACAGCATGATAATAATGTGTTTAACAATGATGAAGGGAATGGTGCCTCACATCAGTGTGTTCAACAACTTTCTGATGATGAAGAAGACCCTTTAGATCATACAGAATTAAGGAGGTCAGAGTACCTTCAGAACAAAAGACAGAAAGGGCAAATTCCTTATCAGAACTCCAGTCACAGAGAGCATTTCCAACAGAGGAAGAGTTCTCACAGATCAAGGCAGAAGCGCCATTCTCATTAGATGGTTTACAGCATACAGGTACTGTTAATATTATTTCTGACAGTTTGCAAGACTTTTATATTTATAATTATAATACTTTTAATTTTACAACTGAACATGCTGAGCTGTTTAGCAGGGGATACTCTTTTGTCCCTATTAAGGGTGTTGATATACTCAAAGCAATAGCAGAGTTGAAACTTTTCACACGTAATTTGAATTTGACTTTCTTATTTGATGAATCTGACCAAATGTTCTATAGGACAAGACTTCAGGTTCCAAGTGTTATAAACCCCAATTTACACCCTGCTTTAGAGTTTTTTCAAAGGGTTTGTGAGCTAGACATCAGACAAATAATAAAAAAGTGTCAAATGAGCAACTTGAGTTATAACATGGATCAAGCTCAGCGGGCACTATTAAAAGACTTTACAGCATACACTAATTTAAGAATAATGCAACCCAACAAAGGGGGAGGTTTAGTTATCATGGACCAACTTAATTATGAACAGTGGGTCTTGAGTATTTTATGTGATGATTCTTATGTTGAGGCTTCTTGAAATGAGGTTAATATTGCATACCATTTGTGCTGATGTAGTACTGTATGATATGCTTATGCAGGTGCAAGTAACCTCTGAACAGTATATATATATATATATATATAAAATACTGCATTTCCACGTACTCCTAACATATTTGCAGTGTCAAAAATATATACGAATTTCCAAGATCACCCCCTCAGACCTATAGTGGATGCTAGTAATTCTAAATCTTATGGTATAACCAGAAACCGTTGATTACTTAAGGACTATGTGATGGCTATCCCTCATCTTTGTAGAGACTCTTGGGATTTCTTGACAAGATGTAATAGGATAGATATGAATGTAGATCCTATTTTCATAACTAAAGATGTTAAAGATGTATTTAATAGTATACCACACACTACAGGACAACAATGGTTTGAGGAATATTTGTCATTTTATTTTAGGCTTGACCAGAATTTACTCAACACATTAATTACTCGTATGGAGCTGGTGTTGGATGCCAATTATATTTATTTTCAGGGACAATTTTTTAAACAGGTTTCTGGAGTGGCTATGGGCGCTACCTGTGGCCCATTATTTGCCAATATTGTCATGGCAGCGTGGGAGAGTAATTTTTTATTTGATAGCCCTTTCTTTCAATATGTACACTTATATACTAGATACCTTGATGATTTGTTTGTTATATGGGTGGGTCCAACTCAGTTGATTGATGATTTTATATGCTATATTAATGATACTACTAGTTTTTTGCAGTTTACGCATACAAGGGCTATGGGTCTATCAACTATCTTGATGTTCTCCTTACAGTACATTCTACCACACATTCACTTTCATCCAGGATTTACAGGAATCCATCTTATTCCAATAGTTTATTACATTTTAGTAGTAGTCATCCTTGTGATGCTCCTGCACTGACCCAGTAATCAAGGAACCTCAATCCTCACCACTACCACCAGTGAGGGAGGTGCACATCAGGAGGATGACAAGTACACACACAGTAAACTACAATTTCCCTTAAGAGCACACAGAGATCACAGTCAGTCTGGGGCTGGTTTCTCCTTCTCTCTCTCCAGATCCCCAATAAGAATCCCCACTGGCACAGCTCTAGAGTTGAGTCCTTAGCCAGGGTTCCAATCCAAGTCTTTCCAGCACTCTCTCTGTCCAACCAGTACTTCATGTCCCTGCCCAAGTAGCTGACACACACACACACACACACACACACACACACACACACACACACACACACACACACACACACACACACACACACACACACTTTGAGATTTGATTTATACACAAATGCACACCTGAGAAAGGCTGGCACAGGTTTGCTAGCTATACCCCCTTCTGCCCAGACCATAAGGTATTTAGCACTGCCACCAGAACCCTTTATCAGCTACTTTAAGGCCCTTCCCAAAGGGTGACCAATCTTACTGTGTAATATTACTATTATCCAATATGGTAAGTGTTACCAAGACTTGCAAGGCTATTTAAAAGTGGCCTGTACAGTGTTACCCAATACATATGCAAGTATTCTAAGAGCTTAAATATCTCTAAACAAACCAGCCACAATTAAAGTTTAAATATATTTACTAAGAAATAATAAAAGAACAAGACAATATTCAGTAACTCAACATAGTGACTACAGAGTTCAGAATCACAGGAATATTTTAAAACAACATTGCAGGACAGTCTCAAATAAATACAGAAAACATCTAAACTAATCCTTACTATATTCCTATCTATATCTAAAAGATATTCTGCCCTAAATAACTTACAGAGCAAGGCAAATGCAGATGAGAAGTCTGAATGGATGTTTCTAGATCAAAGAAAAGATACAAAATGCCCAGACTCTGAGAGAGTTCCCAAATTAATATCAAAACATTACTGCTGGATCAGCTGGATGGCATCACTCTTTGTCATCTGCCTTCAGTTCCCAGGCTAACAGAAACCAAGATCTCTTTGTGAAAAATACTTAGTTCTCAGGTGTGCAACTGTTAGGAAGTAACAGAGCAATAAAAAACACCTTACATTTGAAACCTAGTAATTATTTATGTTTCAAGACAATACTGTCAGTTGCACATCACCATAAAGTGAAGACTGCCCCTTCTTGTAGCCATACCTCTAGACATTGTATCTGCTTCCTGCACTGAAACTAACTTTTTATAGCACATTGTAAAACACTTTTAACTTATTTTCTTGAGGTTTTGCAAGTTAACTCTGTATGTTCCACCTTCCACCATTAATATAGTTTATATACATTTCTGTTCTTTTACAATAGGGTACACTGTGGTTGCATTCTGAACCTCAGCACATAACATACAGTTCAACACACACTTCTGCACCAGTAGTTTAATATCCACATAACATATAGTTCTCTTACATTTGTAAGACAAGCCTATGGATCATATAATATTCACAAATGACATGATTATTTATAAAATTTCAGATAGCTGGGTTGGCAGTGTCACATTTCTATATAAACCATATTAATATTTTATGTGACATATAATTATTTACAAAATTCCAGGAAGCTGGGCTGGCAGCATTTCAGTTTGTCACACTTCTTCCCATGAGAACTCAAGCTAGTTTTTCAAGTGACCCTTGAGAAACATTGCTTGAGAGGGTTGAGCCTATCTGAGAATACCTTACCCCATTCCCTGTCTTCATATTCTAGCTGCCTTGGCATTGCTGACCCCAGTACCATGCTGCACTCTCCCTTCATATGCCTGCAACCCTGGGCTGCACCATAGTGAAGTAATCTGGGATTTTCCTGGTTGGCTCCCTGTTGCCATAGATCCTGCTCAGACTCCTCCTGCCTTGTACTGTGAATACTTAGCACAAGAGTCTCCTTGTCATGGTTAGGTTTCATCGTGTTAACACTTTCTGCACTTGCCTCCTGCCTAGCAGTTCTACCATGTAGTTAACATCACTGACCTTCCTTACCACCTTGTAGGGGCGCTCCCACACTGCCTGCAGCTTGTTGTTTCTGACAGGAATGAGAACCATTACCTGCTGCCCTACAGCATACTCTCTAACTCAAGAATTCCTGTCATACCAGACCTTTTTATGCTATTGGGCTTCTGCCAGGTTCCCCTGGGCCAAGCCTGGGATAGGTCTTGAGCCTTGTCCTGAGGTTTAGGATATATGCCTCAACAGACTCCTTGTGAGATTCCCATTCACCTTCCCATTCATTTCAAATCAAATCTAGAGGCCCCCTCACCCTGTA
Source organism: Protopterus annectens (assembly GCF_019279795.1). Lineage (NCBI taxonomy): Eukaryota > Metazoa > Chordata > Ceratodontiformes > Protopteridae > Protopterus > Protopterus annectens. Next base: position 331,241,857 of record NC_056727.1, read on the forward strand.
CCCATACAGAAACTCAAAGGGGGAAAAACTGTGGATTCCTGGGACACCTCTCTCTAAGCAAACAACAAGTGGGGTAAATATTTGTTCTACTACCTTTTGAACTGGTTTGCAAATGCTGTAGCATTGTCTTGAGTGTAGAGTTTAACCTCTCAACAAGACCATCAGTGTGGAATGATAGGGGGGGTCTTTAGGTGCTTCACCCCACAGCACTTCCACAGACAAGCCAGCAGGTCTATCAAGAAATTGGCATCTCTGTCAGTATTTCTTTTGGAAAACCTACCCTGCTGAAAATCTCTAACAAAGCATTTGCCACGTTTTCTACCTCAATGGAGGATAAAGCCACTGTCTCAGAGTATCTGATAACATGATCCACTACCACTAGGATATACATTTTCCCTGGAGAACTTGGGGTACTCAGAGGCCCCACAATATCCATAGCTACCCTCTGAAATGGCTCCTCAATCACGGCCAAAGGCATCAAAGGAGCTTTCACCTTGTCTCCAGCCTTGCCTACTTTTTGGCACTGCTCACAGGTCTTGCAGTACCCTGTTACATCTCTGGAAATTCCAGGCCAATAAAAGTTCTGCATAATATGTCTCTTCATCTGTTTTATGCCCATATGACCTGCAAAGGGAATATCATGGGCTGTGGCTAGAAGTGTCAGACAGTAGGCTCTGGGCACTACCAACCGCTGGATTTTCTCACCCTCTAGCCTTCCCTCAGGGGTCCACTCTCTATATAGTAAACCTTTGTCCCAGTATACAGATTCACCCTTACCTTGAGAATCAGGTGCCTCACTAGCTACCTCCCTCAGGCCTTGTAATGTAGGTTCTGAGAGTTGAGCCTGTCTGAACTCTCTCTTTGTAACCCATTCCAGCTCCCCTTCCACAGGAAGTCTGGCATTCTCTGACAGCGGTGCCTCACTGTCAGCCTGGGTACTACTACTCACCTCTGCCTTTGCAGTCACTCTGTCCAAGGGAACATCAGTGCCCACAAGCAGCTGTGGCTCACCTTCAGCCTCACTGCTATAGGGTAGCTCCCTCCCCAAAGTAACCACCTCACCAGTCCTGCCTGCAAGTGTGCAGTCTGTCTGGATCTTCCCAGGCTACCAGACTCACATGCTTGTCTCCAAACCTGACTGCATGTCACTGCATGCACACATGTTACTTCATTATCAAAATTATTCCCTATCAGGACATATGCAGGGTGGTAGTTTGACACCCTTGTTGTCTCGAGACAACCTACTGTTGGTATTTTGTCACTCCCACTTACTGGCTCTCCCATCTGTTGTTCCCCATCTTGCCTCCGTGGACATTTATATGCTACATGGCCCCACTGGTTGCATTTAAAACATTTAACCTTTGATCCTGGACATGTACCTGGACTAGTGGATTCCCCTGCTACTGGTGGACTCTGTTGGAGTGGTCTGGGCTGCCCACCATGGGTTCCTCTAGACCCATGAGCAACATTTGGCATCCCTTTCCTGTGCAGTGATGCCCTGCTTGCTAGGTATAGGTCTCCCTTCTTCCCCAACTCATCTACAGTATTGCATTGTCTATCAGCTAACAAGATTCTCATGTCCTCAGGCAAAGTGTTAAGGGCTTGTTTCCTCACCAAAAGGGCTGCCAGCCCTTTAAAAGTGGAGATCTGACATCCATTCACCCACCTATGAAAATAAGTGCTGGTTTCTCCCTCTCTGTCCAGATCCTCAATAAGACTCCCCACTGGCACAGCTATAAAGTTGAGTCCTTAGCCAGGGTTTCAAGCCAAGTCCTCCCAGCACTCTCTCTGTCCAACCAGTGCTTTGTGTCCCTGCCCAAGTAGCTGACACACACACACACACACACACACACACACACACACACACACACACACACACACACACACACACACACTTTAAGATTTGATTTATACACAAACACACACCTGGGAAAGGCTGGCACAGGTTTACTAGCTATGACCCCTTCTGCCTAGACCATAAAGTAGTTAGCACTGCCACCAGAATCCCTTATCAGCTACTTTAAGGCCCTTTCCAAAGGGTGACCAATCTTACTGTGTAATATTACTATTATCCAAATGGTAAGTGTTACCAAGACTAGCAAGGCTATTTAAGAGTGGCCTGTACAGTGTCACCAAATACATATTCAAGTACTCTATGAGCTTAAATATCTCTAAACAAACCAGACACAATTAAAATGTTTAAATACATTTAATAAGAAATAATAAAAGAACAAGACAATATTAAATAACTCAATGCAGTCACTACAGAGTTCAGAATCACAGGAAATATTTAAAACCAACATTGCAGGACAGTCTCAAATAAATACAGAAAACATCTAAACTAATATTTACTATATTCCTATATCTAAAAGATACTCTGCCCTAAATAACTTACTTACAGAGTAAGGCAAATGCCGATAAGAAATTCTGAATGGATGTTTCTAGATCCAGGACAAGATACAAAATGCCCAGACTCTGAGAGAGTTCTCAAATTAATATCAAAACATTACTGGTGGGTCAGCTGGATGGCATCACTCTTTGTCACCTGCCTTCAGTTCCCAGGCTAACAGAAACCAACATCTCTGTGTCAAAAGTACTCAGATGGGAAACTGTTAGGAAGTAACAGAGCAATAAAAAATACTTTACATTTGAAACCTGGTAATTATTTCTGTTTCAAGACAATAGGAAAACCCATAGCTCTAGACATTGTGTCTGCCTGCTGCACTGAAACTAACTTTTTATAGCACATCGTAAACCACTTTTAACTTTTCTTCTTGAAATTTTGCAAGTTAACTCTGTATATTCCAATTTCTACCATTAATATAGTTTATATACATTTCTTTTCTTTTCCAGTAGGGTACACTGTGGTTGCATTCTTGAAGCTCAGTACATACCTTACAGTTCAACACACACTTCTGCACCAGTAGTTTAATATCCACATAACATACAGTTCTCCTACATTTTTAAGACAAGCCTATGGATCATATTAATATTCACAAATGACATATGATTATTTACAGATTTCCAGATAACTGTGCTGGCAGTGTCACATTTATATATAAATCATACTAATATTTTAAAGTGACATATAATTATTTACAAACTTCCATCTAGCTGGGCTGGCAGCATTTCGTTTTGTCACAATCCTTATCATCAAAAATGTGCCGTGGTTAAGGGCCAGATGGTGAGGGTGGCTTGAATGATGTCTTTGAGAGATGAGTTTCATGAGGATTACAATAATTTCAAATATATGTTCCTCAAGAGAGGGTATCCGGAGCATCTGGTAATTAATATTATGGCTGAAGTAGTTATGAAAAGGGGTACCGGGGTTTATGTCTCATTGTTGGGTTTAACTCAACAAGTCACAGATTTGAATACCTTGGTACTTGTAGCAGCAGGATGTCCTATGAATGGCCAGCCCTTTTCCAAATTACCCTTTAAACATGGTGATAATGTGATAGATCCTTGGCGTTCACACTTCATCATGACATATAATGCTGATAGAGATCAAATAGCTGCTATAACTATTAAGAATTGGCAGCTGTTATCTAGTCATACATAAGTATATGAAAAACTTGGTCCATACCCCAAGATTGTATATAAATAAGGTAAATCATTTAAGAATTATTTTGATAGTATGTCACATAATATGAAGAGTAGTTTTGGTAGAATGACGAAATGTAGAGCATGTACTAAATGCCACATGATTTGGGAAGCTGAAGAAATTTCAGTTAATAATAGAATTATCTAGCCTAGGGGAAACTACAGTTGTCAGACTAAGGGTGTTGTTTATATTGCTTTATGTAAATCGTGCCTGGAATATTATATGGGAAAATGGAGCGTAAATTAAGACAGCGCATTTATGAGCATTGCTATGATATAAAAATACAGAAGCTCACTAATGCACTTTTTAAGCATGTGGCTGCTAATGAGGAACATAGTTTTGTGTTTTGTATATTGGAACAAATTGAGCAACATTCTAGGGGTGGCCCTTGGTCAATTATCTTGGAACAAAGGGAGTTATGGTGGCAGATTTTTTTAAATGCTTCAGTTTTACCAGGTCTAAATGAAGTACTATGTACAAGTATTTTTTTTAATGAAGGCCTATGACAAATAATTATGGTTTTAATATAATATTATATTGATTTTTTTATTTTATGTAAGTATTGATTATTTAGTGTATTTTTTAATTATTTTAATGGCTTTTGTAGTCGTGGTTTTCAGAGACTATTTAAACTGTCATGATGATTTAATATGTCTGAAGAAATCTTTACACAGGACAAAAGTGCTTACTTGTTTGTATATTTGTGGATTAAATTCTTTTGGTCGACCCTCCTGTCTGGTGGCTGTGGTTTTGGTTTGGTTTAGTTCTGGAGTTTGGAGTTTCAATTTACTATTCTTTGTTACAGTCACACAGACTGGCAGAATTACAAGTCTGTTCTGCAAGGTCTAACCTTGGAAAAAGAAAAAACAGAAAGTAAATTAAAGTAAATCTATGCACGTTTCCTTCACCCGGTGTTGACCTGGTAAACTTTAATGGTAAATTATATGAATGGTGGGATAGGTTGCACTCTCACACACCACACCTCCCACTGCTGAGTGGTAATTGCCAATGAACACTGACATAATTAGATTAACCTACAGATTCTCATGCCAGGTCTCCTACTACCATGCATTTCTGGCTTTCTTATTATATGCCTTTAAAACAGCTGTAAAAGGATATACTCGTGGGGGGGGGGGGTAGCTTTCCAAAAGAGTATGCCTTACATTTAGCACACTTATGAATCTCAGACATAAAGGAAACAATATATTGATACACCATTTAACTCTTTGAGCAAAATAGATATTTTAAACAATCAAAGAGAATCTCTAGTAAATACTAATGTATGCAAACCAAAGTCTTTATTAAATGAAAAGTCTCTAAGGTGATATATTTATGAACAGAAAGGTAGCATCTCTGTCCCACGACTCCTTCGTGGAGCACATCATTCAGCCTTTGGATGAATTAAACAATGTGTCTGTCTCAACATTCCTTTCAGAAACACATGACCCAGCACTCCATTTACCAGATCTCCTACTGTCAGTTGCACATCACCATAAAGTGAAGACTGCCCCTTCTTGTAGCCATTTGCATCAGTCTTGGTGTATCTTTCTTCTCAGGAAAACCATCCAGACTCCCCTGAACTGAGAACACTGGAACCTGTCTGATTTTACTGATTTGTACTGTCTGTGAATCTGCCTTAAATAGGTGCCTAAGTCAAGGTACTATTAATTTACCCGAACCATAGAGAAAGTGTTAATGAGAACAAATTTTAAATCCCTGCTGCTATAACTATTAATGTTCTGATATTCCACCTAGCTTGACTTTTTAATGTGTCTAAAACTAATACCTGCACTACCCATATCCATCTGTATCACCCATCAGACACTCCCAGTATAGCCATTGCCCAATGCTGCAGCATATAAAATCCTTATACCGTAAAGTATGATTATTCACAAATTATATTCCTCAGGCAGTGCAGTAATTTTTCAGGAACGGATGGCCTGTCAGCCGAAGCCATACTCTGCAGTGACATGGATTTAACTTGAGACAAATTGTCAAAGATGAAAACCTACAACAGGGAAATTAAATGATCGTGGGATATGCTTAACATGTATCTGCTCCACAAATACTTCCCTAATTGTGCTTATTTCTGAGTTATATATGATGCTTGATAGATGCATTATGGAAGTGAAATCTTGGAAAATGTGAGATGCGTGGTACATGACATTTTCATGTAAGGATATAAAAGAAGGTACGCATGAATTCAAAAGTTAATATTATTGTTCTACACTGTTAACTCCCTGATGTTGACACCTGAGTAAGTAAACTGCCTTCAGTTCTTGACCTGTTGCAACAGTATTATTGAATGGAAGGATGTCTAATAGATATCAGGGAAAAACAGATATGTTAGGTTCCATCATACTGGGTCAGACACACAGACTCATGATATGAAGGCAGAGAGAGGGAAAAGGAGTGGCTAGATGTCTGCTGGTCTTAAACAATAACTCAGAAAGACAGTGTGATTGCTCTCTAGGTTGGTGTTAGAGTTCCTGAGGTATATCTGCACAGTAGTTTATAAGGTATTACTGCTAGTGTAGCCTAACAAGTCATCATGAGGAGCTACTCATTTACTATATAGTTACTAGATATCAAATGGTTCACTTACTTGTGCATAGTTTAGTCACACCGAGTTTAATTAAGTGCTTTTAAAGTAATGCAATTGCAGGAGTATAATAAGCAAGATGCATGTCAAATGTTTTGTGCTAAATGTATTACACAAAGTGATAGAATCAGGCAGTAAAGAGATAGACGGGATTAAAAAATAAGTTACGCTGTCCGAGTGGACTAGTTGAGAAGATTGGTAGGGAGATTTTGTTACAACGTTGAACGTAAATGTCCAGACTGATATCATTAAGAGATGAAAGATAATCAATGGCACAGAAAGTGAAACCGCAGTACCACACTTGCCACACGTGGAACATTTAAAGCTGTTGCAGAGTACTGCACAGTCTTATCTGCAACAGCATGTGGCAGTAGTAAAAGGAGAATGGCAGTGCTCTGCAAGACATCCTCAGACCACATGGCATTGGTCCTCCGTGGAGTTGAAATGCAAATATTCTAACAAATGTTCATTTGCACCACTTGGCAGGCACTAAAGAAATTCTTTAATATACTAACTGGATTTTCATTAAGTTATTTAGTGTTGGGAAAACTTAGAAATTCTTCTTCATTGCTGTACTGATAAGGATAAAACAGAATGTTAATCTGAGCTATACAATTAATCCTCCCCGCATGAATTTTTAAAACCTTAAAATGCAATGTAAAATTAAGTGAACTTCTTCCCTTAAATTGCATTCACTGTACTTGTATTGTAAATGTTTGCATAGATATTACTGCATTCATTCTTTAACGTTGTAAATGGTAATTCTAAGATATTATCTGTAGCTTCTGGGACTTAGTTGAAAAGGGTGCAAGAAACAGTTCACCTTACCAATTAGCAGCGAAATAAGAAAAAAAAAGAAAGAAGAACAGAAATGATATCACTACAGTCCAAGACTCTAACATATCCAGGCTTCCTTACCCACTGCCATTTCTAAATACATGAACATAATACACAATCAGTTGGGCTTGCTGGATCTCTATGCATTTGAACTTTCTGGAATCTTCTGTGTATGCAGAGTTCACATAACTGGACTACATTTTACAGAAATGAAAAGCATTTATATGCTAAAATACTGCACATAAATAGTTAGAGCATTTGAAAAACAATTCCCAACTACCATCTTACATTACACTTGGCTGTACCAGCAGTACACCAGATTTCTTCATTCTATGCATAAGGTGATTCCTTTCTTCACTAATAAGTAAAATGCAATTTCTGCCATAATTATGTAAGCCACTAAATTATTTTTCTTCACATCCCTTTGCTTTTTCTTCACTTCATTTCTAAGTCATCCAAGAAGAAAATCTGAATGCCAATGGAAGCAACAGGGCAACCACTTATTTGAATAGTTCAGTATGTTGCTGTAACAACATGCATCATCTTCCTCACCTGGCCCCCATTTCAACTTTGAGTGCTCCACTAACATGGAAGAATAACTGCATATTTTTCAACCAGTATCAATGCTTGTCACATGACTGTTTAAAGAACTGCAGAATTGTGTGTGTGTGTTCTCGCTCACTTTTTTCATGGTAACACAAACTAAACTGAAATCCCCCTATCCCTACCCTTACTCTGTTCTGAATGCACTACTCTGTTGCCTTTCTTCTTCTTTCGGCTGTTCCCATTAGGGGTCGCCACAGCAGATCACCTGTTTCCATTTCTTCCTGTCCTCTGCATCTTGCTCTGTCACACCAACCACCTGCATGTCCTCTCTCACCACATCCACAAACCTTATCTTAGGCCTTCCCCTTTTCCTGTTACCTGGTAGCTTCATCCTTAGCATCTTTTTCCCAATATACTCAGCATCCCTCCTCAGCACATGTCCAAACCAACATAATCGTGCCTCTCTGGCTTTGTTTCCAAACCTTCCAACCTGGGCTGACCCTCTAATATACTTATTCCTAATCCTGTCCACCCTCGTCACACCCAGTGCAAATCTTAGCATCTTTAATTCTGCCACATCCAGCTCAAACTCCTGCCTTTTTGTCAATGCCACTGTCTCCAACCCATATAACATAGCTGGTCTCACTACCCTCTTGTAGACCTTCCCTTTCACTCTTACAGGTACTCATCTGTCACAAATCACTCCTGACACTCTTCTCCACCCACTACATCCTGCCTGTACTCTCTTCTTCACCTCTCTTCCACACTCACCGTTACTCTAAACTATTGACCCCAAGTATTTAAACTCATCCACCTTTGCCACCTCTACTGCTTGCATCCTCACCATTCCTCTATCCTCCCTGTCAGTCACACACATATATTCTGTCTTAGTCCTGCTGACCTTCATTCCTCTTCTCTCTAGAGCATATCTCCATCTCTCCAGGGTCTCCTCCACCTGTTCCCTACTCTCACTACAGATCACAATGTCATCTGCAAACATCATAGTCCACGGGGACTCCTGTCTGATCTCGTCTGTCAACCTGTCCATCACCATTGCAAATAAGAAAGGGCTCAGAGCTGATCCTTGATGTAACCCCACCTCCACCTTAAACGCATCCGTCACTCCCACCGCAGACCTCACCGCTGTCACACTACCCTCGTACATATCCTGTACTACTCTTACATACTTTTCTGACACTCCTGACTTCCTCATACAATACCACAACTCCTCTCTAGGCACCCTGTCATATGCTTTCTCTAAGTCTACAAAAACACAATGCAACTCCTTCCGACATTCTCTGTACTTCTCCATCAACACTCTCAGAGCAAAGATCATATCTGTAGTGCTCTTTCTTGGCATGAAACCATACTGCTGATCACTAATCATCACGTCCCTTCTTAACCTTGCTTCCACTAATCTTTCCCATAACTTCATGCTGTGACTGATCATTTTTATCCCTCTGTAGTTACTACAGCTCTGCACATCACCCTTATTCTTAAAAATCGGTACCAAAACACTTTTTCTCCATTCCTCAGGCATTCTCTCATTTTCCAAGATTTCATTAAACAATCTGGTTAAAAACCCCACTGCCATTTCACCTAAATGCCTCCATGCTTCCACAGGTATGTCATCTGAGCCAACAGCCTTTCCATTCTTCATTCTCTTCATAGCTATCCTTACTTCCTCCTTGCTAATCCATTGTACTTCATGATTTACTATCCCTACATCATCCAACCTTCTCTCCCTCTCATTCTCTTCATTCATCAACCCCTCAACGTACTCTTTCCATCTCCTCAACACACTCTCCTCGCTTGTGAGTATGTTTCCCTCATTATCCTTTATCACCTTTACCTGCTGCACATCTTTCCTAGCTCGGTCCCTCTGTCTTGCCAATCGGTACAGGTCCTTTTCTCCCTCCTTAGTGTATAACCTTTCATACAACTCTTCATATGCGTTATCCTTAGCCTTCGCCACCTCTCTCTTTGCCATGCACCTCATCTCCTTATACTCCTGTCTACTTTCTTCATCTCTCTGACAATCCCACTTCTTCTTTGCCAACCTCTTTCTCTGTAAACTCTCCTGTACTTCCTCATTCCACAATCATGTCTCCTTGTCATCCTTCCTCTGTCCAGATGTGATACCAAGCACCTTTCTAGCCATCTCCCTTACTAGCTCTGTTGTAATTACCCAGCTGTTTAGTAACTCTTCACTGCCACCCAGTGCCTGCCTTAACTCATCCCTGAACTCCACCTCACAATTACCCTTTTTTCAGTTTCCACCACTTGATCCTTGGTGTTGCCCTCACACTCCTCCTCCTCTTCTTGATAACCAACATCATCCTACAAACCACTATCCTATGCTGCCTAACGACACTTTCTCCGGTCACCACTTTACAGTCTCCAATCTCCTTCAAACTGGCCCTCCTACATAAGATATAATCCACCTGTGTGCATCTTCCTCCACTCTTGTATGTCACCCTATTCCCTCCCTCTTGTTAAAATACGTATTCACCACAGCCATGTCCATACTTTTCGCAAGATCCACTACCATCTGACCTTCTGCATTTCTTTGTTTAACACCATACCTACTCATCACTTCCTCATCCCCTCTGTTCCCTTCACCAACATGCCCATTAAAATCTGCTCCAATCACCACTCTCTCACCCTTGGGTACAGTCATCACCACTTCATCCAATTCACTCCAAAATTTTTCTTTCTCATCCATTGCACACCCAACTTGTGGAGCATACACACTAAGAACATTCATCATTACACCATCAATTTCCAGCTTCATAAACATCACTCTATCCAACACTCTTTTCACCTCCAAAACACTCTCAGCATACTGTTCCTTCAGAATAACTCCTACGCCATTTCTCCTCCCATCCACACCATGATAAAACAATTTGAACCCACCTCTGATACACCTAGCCTTACTCCCCTTCCATCTGGTCTCTTGCACACACAATATACCAACCTTCCTTCTGTCCATCATATCAGCTAGCTCTCTCCCTATACCAGTCATACTGCCAACATTCAAAGTTCTGACCCTCACTACCACAGTCCTAGCCTTTCTCCTCTCCTCCTGCCTTCGGCCATGTCTTCTGCCTCTTCTCCTCCTTCGGCCAACAGTAGCCCAATTTCCGCCAGCACCCTGTAGGCTAACAGTACTGGTGACAGTCGTTGTTAACCCGGGCCTCGACCAATCTGGTATAAACATTTTCCTTGGTGGCTGTATGAAATGTTTTGGCGAAGTTTTACGCCGGATGCCCTTCCTGATGCAACCCTCCCCATTTATCCGGGCTTGGGACTGGCACAAAGAAATGCACTGGCTTGTGCATCCCCAGTTGCCTTTCTACTGGTGGCATTTTGATACTATCAGCTGTTTTTTCCTTTACTGTGCATGTTATTTCTGAAACTAACAAAAACCTCTCTCTTTACTAAGTGGCCAAATACTTTGTGCTATGGTCAGCTCTAACAAATATTTCCCTTTCCTTTAGTTAGCTATTCATTCTGACAACTAAAGACACTGCATGGAGGGCTGCAATATCGACCTTTTTAACCTTTCTCTCTTTTCCTACCTATCTATACCTGGTGTACTCTGAGGTAAGCTGTAAAGCGTTTACATCTCCACCTCCTCACCGCCGTGACCTCATAATACATAGCAACCTGTGAGGCCTTGCCATTTCACAAACATTTTTACTGACCAGTTTCTTTCAACAGCATGTTTTACATCTAGTCTTATGGGACTTGTAATTCATTTCTTACTCTGTAGTATCCTTGTAGCATAAATTCTCTTGATTCCTTCAACTATATTCTGCCTCATAGCTCTTCTAACCCCCTTTTATCTCACATACTCCCTGTTTAATCCTCCTTTCTGTTTCATTAATTAATCTGCTTTCTTTTCTATCCTAATTAAAAATGTAGGGTAGGGCATTTTAAATAGGTTCATAGATTAGTACTCAGCTAATTGCCCTTGTGGACCATTTTAAGCCTAGCCAATTATCTTATGTGAGAGTCAAACCCCACACATTGTGTCTTGGAAGATAAAGGCCTTAACTATTATGCCAACTTGCCAAATCTATATATTTTGCAGTCTATCTGCATTGAAAGCAGCATGCTAATTTTAGTCAACATGGAATAGTTAAGCATTGCAAATTGTGGTGTTTATCTGTGCTGACATTCTTACTTTTTTGTTGCATAAATACTGTGACATCATGTGCCATCTTTCTGCACTGATTTTAACTTCTGGCACTGTGCTAACACAACAGAGTAAATGTGCTGAAAGGCACCTGCCAACCTTGGGGAAACTAATCAAAAAGGAACAGCTTTCAGTGAAATTAAGTCACCAGTATCAGATATTAAAACTCATTACAATTGCTTCTGTTACACTGTTGCAAAAAACAACCCCCTGGTATCTACTGTTGTTGTTTATTCACAAAGCTTTTCTCCTCGGATCTCTGCTGAAAAAGGTTATCACACCCAGTCAGAATTCCCCAGTAAACAAATTCAAATAAGTAAGTAAGTAAATAGATAAATAGATTAGATAAGACAGATAGGCAGATAACTAAATATAATTTTCTCTGATATTTGCAGCGATATTACTATAAAGCCATGTATCTAGAGGGACACAGGTCCCTTGGCACACTGCATGTCAAATTAAAAACTGAACCACTTTGAAATGGTGAACTTTCTCTGAGAAAATAGATTATCTCAACAGCTTGTAACTTGTGCAGCTCCAATATATTTTTCTTCTCCTTAGTTTGCATGTAAGCCATGCAATGCCTAGGTGTCTTTTCTATCTCTTTCTCAAAGAAAAAGAAAAGCATTAATGCAGTGGCAGTGATATTTGATTCCAATCCATTTGCTTGCTGCATTATTGTTGCTCTAGCTGTGGTGGACATGGGACTTCTGCCAGGAGGACAAGCTATGTCACTGAGATGTGATAAGCAGAGCTAACACTGACTGTTCATAAAACAGGGAGGTTGCATAAGTGTCTAAAATGGGGGCTAGTGGCAATATCCAGTATCTCTGTTGATGACCCCAAATATCATCTATATAACCTGCAACCATCTTAAGTGTGTGGTCCTGGACTGGTGCTTGTTTCATCTCCACAGAGTCAAACTTCAGTGCCCCTTGGGTCCATCAGATATACCAGTGACAGTTGTTTTACAATGTAGATGCCATCTGTCCTGATACAGGCTGGCAATAGGCACATATAACATAGTATAGTCAAGAATCAGCTCTTTTGTCCCTGCCAACTGTGAATGCAAATTGAGAAGTTTCACCTATCTGTATTTAAGGTTCAGTGGTTGCTTACTCACATTTATTTAAAGTACATAGGAGATGTTACCTAAATTGTTGGCATTAACACCAGATGCTAACAGTAGTGCTGTTTGGGACTTTGAATGTTAATACTCATTTCAGACATGTTTATGATGGGATGGGATGAGTTTTCGTTTTTGGAAGTTTGAGAGTAACCCCTACTGTGGTGGCCACTACTGTCCTTACCTCTGCTAAGTCCTCTACACTTGTAACACTTTCTTCTCTTTATGAGAAGAACAATTAGCATGCCTTAAATGGAATGGGTAAAGAATGATGTTTTCTTTTTAGATGTTTGCATTTTGCCAGTTATACACAAATATCTGCACTTCCAGAAGATTCTCTCATCTTTGCAGGGTGGCATAACTGAATTTACTGTAGGAGGGTGAAGACCTGATGCCATGACGATCTCCCAGGCTAAACAGTAACTTTGCACAAATGTCCAGTGGAGAGAATTGATGTAAATAGGAGTACTTGTGGTCAGTTTCATTGCACTTAATGTCAAATAAATTGAGATCTGTACAGAAAGAAATATAAAAATGTACCCTTAAAAATAAGTATAGGTTACTGAATTAAAAAAAAAAGAATAACCACAATAGAGCAAACTGTGTTGCACAAGAAGAAAGAAGTATAAGGTGTATGGAGTCAGCACCAACCTGTACATTGGTGTTAGGGCAGCACCAACCTGTACATTGGTGTTAGGGCAGCACCAACCTGTACATTGCTGTTAGGGCAGCACCAACCTGTACATTGGTGTTAGGGTAGCACCAACCTGTGCACTGGTGTTGGGGCAGCACCAACCTGTACATTGGTGTTGGGGCAGCACCAACCTGTACATTGGTTGTTAGGGCAGCACCAACCTGTACATTGGTGTTAGGGCAGCACCAAACTGTACATTGGTGTTAAGGCAGAACCAAGCTGTACACTGGTGTTAGGGCAGCACCAACCTGTACACTGGTGTTAGGGGAGCACCAACTGTACATTGGTGTTAGGGCAGCACCAACCTGTACATTGGTGTTAGGGCAGCACCAACCTGTACATTAGTGTTAGGGCAGCACCAACCTATACACTGGTGCTTGGGCAGTACCAACCTGTACACTGGTGTTGTGGCAGCACCAACCTGTACATTGGTGTTAGGGCAGCAACAACCTGTACATTGGTGTTAGGGCAGCACCAACCTGTACATTGGTGTTAGGACAGCACCAACCTGTACATTGGTGTTAGGGCAGCACCAACCTGTACATTGGTGTTAGGGCAGCACCAACCTGTACATTGCTGTTAGGGCAGCACCAACCTGTACATTGGTGTTAGGGCAGTACCAACCTGTACATTGGTGTTAGGGCAGCACCAACCTGTACATTGGTGTTAGGGCAGCACCAACCTGTACATTGGTGTTAGGGCAGCACCAACCTGTACATTGGTGTTAGAGCAGCACCAACCTGTACATTGGTGTTAGGGCAGCACCAACCTGTACATTGGTGTTAGGGCAGCACCAACCTGTACATTGGTGTTAGGGCAGCACCAACCTGTACATTGGTGTTAGGGCAGCACCAACCTGTACATTGGTGTTAGGGCAGCACCAACCTGTACATTGGTGTTAGGGCAGCACCAACCTGTACATTGGTGTTAGGGCAGCACCAACCTGTACATTGGTGTTAGGGCAGCACCAACCTGTACATTGCTGTTAGGGCAGCACCAACCTGTACATTGGTGTTAGGGCAGCACCAACCTGTACACTGGTGTTGGGGCAGCACCAACCTGTACATTGGTGTTAGGGCAGCACCAACCTGTACATTGGTGTTAGGGCAGCACCAACCTGTACATTGGTGTTAGGGCAGCACCAACCTGTACATTGGTGTTAGGGCAGCACCAACCTGTACATTGGTGTTAGGGCAGCACCAACCTGTACATTGGTGTTAGGGCAGCACCAACCTGTACATTGGTGTTAGGGCAGCACCAACCTGTACATTGGTGTTAGGGCAGCACCAACCTGTACATTGGTGTTAGGGCAGCACCAACCTGTACATTGGTGTTAGGGCAGCACCAACCTGTACATTGGTGTTAGGGCAGCACCAACCTGTACATTGGTGTTAGGGCAGCACCAACCTGTACATTGGTGTTAGGGCAGCACCAACCTGTACATTGGTGTTAGGCAGCACAAACCTGTACATTGGTGTTAGGGCAGTACCAACCTGTACATTGGTGTTAGGGCAGCACCGACCTGTACATTGGTGTTAGGGCAGCACC
>NC_056727.1:331257514-331432514 GCF_019279795.1 Protopterus annectens
GGGAGGCAGCACCAACCTGTACATTGGTGTTAGGGCAGCACCAACCTGTACATTGGTGTTAGGGCAGCACCAACCTGTACATTGGTGTTAGGGCAGCACCAACCTGTACATTGGTGTTAGGGCAGCACCAACCTGTACATTGGTGTTAGGGCAGCACCAACCTGTACATTGGTGTTAGGGCAGCACCAACCTGTACATTGGTGTTAGGGCAGCACCAACCTGTACATTGGTGTTAGGGCAGCACCAACCTGTACATTGGTGTTAGGGCAGCACCAACCTGTACATTGGTGTTAGGGCAGCACCAACCTGTACATTGGTGTTAGCGAGGCACCAACCTGTACATTGGTGTTAGGGCAGCACCAACCTGTACATTGGTGTTGGGGCAGCACCAACCTGTACATTGGTGTTAGGGCAGCACCAACCTGTACATTGGTGTTAGGGCAGCACCAACCTGTACATTGGTGTTAGGGCAGCACCAACCTGTACATTGGTGTTAGGGCAGCACCAACCTGTACATTGGTGTTGGGGCAGCACCAACCTGTGTACATTGGTGTTAGGGCAGCACCAACCTGTACATTGGTGTTAGGGCAGCACCAACCTGTACATTGGTGTTAGGGCAGCACCAACCTGTACATTGGTGTTAGGGCAGCACCAACCTGTACATTGGTGTTAGGGCAGCACCAACCTGTACATTGGTGTTAGGGCAGCACCAACCTGTACATTGGTGTTAGGGCAGCACCAACCTGTTCACTGGTGTTTGTGCAGCACCAACCTGTACATTGGTGTTAGGGCAGCACCAACCTGTACATTGGTGTTAAGGCAGCACCAACCTGTACATTGGTGTTAGGGCAGCACCAACCTGTACATTGGTGTTAGGGCAGCACCAACCTGTACATTGGTGTTAGGGCAGCACCAACCTGTACATTGGTGTTAGGGCAGCACCAACCTGTACACTGGTGTTAGGGCAGCACCAACCTGTACATTGGTGTTAGGGCAGCACCAACCTGTACATTGGTGTTAGGGCAGCACCAACCTGTACATTGGTGTTGGGGCAGCACCAACCTGTACATTGGTGTTAGGGCAGCACCAACCTGTACATTGGTGTTGGGGCAGCACCAACCTGTACATTGGTGTTAGGGCAGCACCAACCTGTACATTGGTGTTAGGGCAGCACCAACCTGTACACTGGTGTTGGGGCAGCACCAACCTGTTCACTGGTGTTTGTGCAGCACCAACCTGTACATTGTTTTTTTGGCAGCACCAACCTGTACATTGGTGTTAGGGCAGTACCAACCTGTACATTGGTGTTAGGGCAGCACCAACCTGTACATTGGTGTTAGGGCAGCACCAACCTGTACATTAGTGTTAGGGCAGCACCAACCTGTACATTGGTGTTAGGGCAGTACCAACCTGTACATTGATGTTAGGGCTGCACCAACTTCTATATTGGTGTTAGGGCAGTACCAACCTGTACATTGGTGTTGGGGCAGCACCAACCTGTACATTGGTGTTAGGGCAGCACCAACCTGTACATTGGTGTTAGGGCAGGACCGACCTGTACATTGGTGTTAGGGCAGTACCAACCTGTACATTGATGTTAGGGCAGCACCGACCTGTACATTGCTGTTAGGGCAGCACCGACCTGTACATTAGTGTTAGGGCAGCACCAACCTGTACATTGGTGTTGGGGCAGCACCAACCTGTACATTTGTGTTAAAGCAGCACCACCCTGTACATTGGTGTTAGGGCACCACCAACCTGTATATTGGTGTTAGGGCAGCACCAACCTGTACTTTGGTGTTAGGACAGCACCCGCATGTACATTGGTGTTAGGGCAGCACCAACCTGTACATTGGTGTTAGGGCAGCACCAACCTGTACATTGGTGTTAGGGCAGCACCAACCTGTACATTGGTGTTAAGGCACCACCAACCTGTTCATTGGTGTTAGGGCAGCACCAACCTGTACACTCGTGTTAGGGCAGCACCAACCTGTACATTGGTGTTAGGGCAGCACCAACCTGTACATTGGTGTTAGGGCAGCACCAACCTGTACACTGGTGTTGGGGCAGCACCAACCTGTTCACTGGTGTTTGTGCAGCACCAACCTGTACATTGCTGTTAGGGCAGCACCAACCTGTACATTGGTGTTAAGGCAGCACCAACCTGTACATTGGTGTTAGGGCAGCACCAACCTGTACATTGGTGTTAGGGCAGCACCAACCTGTACATTGGTGTTAGGGCAGCACCAACCTGTACATTGGTGTTAGGGCAGCACCAACCTGTACACTGGTGTTGCGGCAGCACCAACCTGTTCACTGGTGTTTGTGCAGCACCAACCTGTACATTGGTTTTAGGGCAGCACCATCCTGTACATTGGTGTTAGCGCAGCACCAACCTGTACATTGGTGTTAGGGCAGTACCAACCTGTACATTGGTGTTAGGGCAGCACCAACCTGTACATTAGTGTTAGGGCAGTACCAACCTGTACACTGGTGTTAGGGCAGTACCAACCTGTACATTGATGTTAGGGCAGCACCAACCTGTACATTAGTGTTAGGGCAGCACCAACCTGTACATTGGTGTTAGGGCAGCACCAACCTGTACATTGGTGTTAGGGCAGCACCAACCTGTACACTGGTGTTAGGGTAGTCCCAACTTGTACATTGGTGTTAGGGCAGCACCAACCTGTACATTGGTGTTATGGCAGCACCAACCTGTACATTGGTGTTAGGGCAGCACCAACCTGTACATTGGTGTTAGGGCAGCACAAACCTGTACATTGGTGTTAGGGCAGTACCAACCTGTACATTGGTGTTAGGGCAGCACCAACCTGTACATTGGTGTTAGGGCAGCATCAACCTGTACATTGCTGTTAGGGCAGCACCAACCTGTACATTGGTGTTAGGGCAGCACCAACCTGTACACTGGTGTTGGGGCAGCACCAACCTGTACATTGGTGTTAGGGCAGCAGCAATCTGTACATTGGTGTTAGGGCAGCATCAACCTGTACATTGCTGTTAGGGCAGCACCAACCTGTACACTGGTGTTGGGGCAGCACCAACCTGTACATTGGTGTTAAAGCAGCACCAACCTGTACATTGGTGTTAGGGCAGCACCAACCTGTATATTGGTGTTAGGGCAGCACCAACCTGTACATTGGTGTTAGGACAGCACCAACATGTACATTGGTGTTAGGGCAGCACCAACCTGCACATTGGTGTTAGGGCAGCACCAACCTGTACATTGGTGTTAGGGCAGCACCAACCTGTACACTCGTGTTAGGGCAGCACCAACCTGTACATTGGTGTTAGGGCAGGACCAACCTGTACATTGGTGTTAGGGCAGCACCAACCTGTACACTGGTTTTGGGGCAGCACCAACCTGTTCACTGGTGTTTGTGCTGCACCAACCTGTACATTGATGTTAGGGCAGCACCAGCCTGTACATTGGTGTTAAGGCAGCACCAACCTGTACATTGGTGTTAGGGCAGCACCAACCTGTACATTGGTGTTAGGGCAGCACCAACCTGTACATTAGTGTTAGGGCAGCACCAACCTGTACACTGGTGTTAGGGCAGTACCAACCTGCACATTGATGTTAGGGCAGCACCAACTTCTATATTGGTGTTAGGGCAGTACCAACCTGTACATTGGTGTTGGGGCAGCACCAACCTGTAAATTGGTGTTAGGGCAGCACCAACCTGTACACTGGTGCTGGGGCAGCACCAACCTGTACATTGGTGTTAGGGCAGCAGCAACCTGTACATTGGTGTTAGGGCAGCATCAACCTGTACATTGCTGTTAGGGCAGGACCGACCTGTACATTGTTGTTAGGGCAGTACCAACGTGTACATTGGTGTTAAAGCAGCACAAACCTGTACATTGGTGTTAGGGTAGCAGCAATCTGTATATTGGTGTTAGTTCAGCACCAACCTGTACATTGGTGTTAGGGTTGTGATGATATTGACAGATAACTGTGTTTTGTTTGGCTTTAGACTAAGTTAATTATGTTTTTTAAGTGTTCTTTGCTACATATTTTGAACTATGCAATGCCACTGGCAGGTGATTCACGTTTCTTTTTGCTTTTAAAATTTATTATGCATATTTATTTTGTTGGTGTTCTTTGCCACATAGTTTGAACTATGTAGCAAAGACCACCTACAAAAAACTAAATACTACAGAGTTATCAGGAAAGTGCCTTCAGTCCAACCTGTGAAGTATAACAACACATAATGGCTGTATTTGCACATTTCCTCAATTACTAGTGTCATAATATATGTGTAGTAGATACACAGATACACAGATACACACACACACACACACACACACACACACACACACACACACACACACACACACACACACACACACACACACTGAGATAGATAGATAGATAGATAGATAGATAGATAGATAGATAGATAGATAGATAGATAGATAGATAGATAGATTGAGACATATACATGTGTACAAAATATATGGGTTTCTGGTGTGTAATGCATGAAATGTCTTGTACAACTAGTTTAAAAGGAGTTTAGTGGGAAAACCAGGAGTCATAAACTTAGTTCCTTAATCTTATATACAAGATATTTCATATGTCACGCAACCCAGATGCATGTATTCCATGTATATATATTTTCTATATTTTTTATTGTTAAAAATATTGTTTCCCTTAATTACATTGGGCTTCATTATTTGCACAATTTTTCTCCTAATAGGACGTAGATAGTTTATGAAATAAATTATGAATGGAGTCTAAGTGTGGTTTTCTTTTGTAGCTTCTATGGCAAATCGTATCCTCTTTATTGTAGCCTCTACTCATTTGTTTTATGTACTTTAGGTAAGTTTCCTATCACAAATGTGAGTTCTGAGCTGCAGATTTTACATGCTCCAATAATAAACTGTGTTTCAGAAAAAAAAATTACACTCACATAGTTGTATGAAAGTTTGCCTCAACCCTACTCTGTAAATGCAGAATGTTTTACCTTGGAGTAAGGGAAATACTTTGAAGAAGCACCATTTTCTGAATTAGGATATAATTCCCCCTTTGTATTTTTATTCTTACAATTCTGTAAATTGCAAATGTGGTCCTTCCAATTTCAACAGGAGTCCTTTGGAGGCTTTAGGGAGATTAGTAGTTCTGAGGATTTGTCAGAGGTGTAGAAAAAATGCAACATAACAGATACGTGTTTTTATCACACCATACATCTAGGGCCCATGGTTAGGATAGTTAGATAGATAGATAGATAGATAGATAGATAGACAGACAGACAGATAGAAAGACAAATGGTAACCATTTGAAATGTTAGCACCTGTTAGAGTGAATCCCAAAACACAAATATTGAATGGTTGAAAAAAAATGAACTTACATATACTAAGTCTGAGATGGCCATTTCCAGGAGTATTCCATTTTCTCTGCACTATGGCAATTTTAGAGTGTAAAGAAGAAGTGCAATGCCTGAGATTTGTTTTTCTTCGCCATCTTTTATCCAACTTTTTAAGCTTGTTGGAACTCAGGCATTTTGAGTGATGACATTTAAATAGAGAGTCTTAGATAGATAGATAGACAAACAGACGGATAGAGAGAGACAGATCCACACAGTCTCTAGTTTATTCCTTAGTGGAATCTACATGTTTTCCCAATGTCCTTAGGTTTTTTTTAACAATGTCTCTGTTTTTGTCCCACATTAGAAGACTTGCCAGTCAAGGAATCAATGATAATCTCAATTTGCCCTTGTGTGTGTGTGTGTGTGTGTGTGTGTGTGTGTGTGTGTGTGTGTGTGTGTGTGTGTGTGTGTGTGCATGTGTGTGTGCATGCATGTGCGTGTGTGTGTGCGTGTGTATAAAAGCATGTTTGCATGTGTGTGTGCATGTATAAGCATGTTTGCATGTGTGTGCATGTGTGCATGTGTGTGAGTGTGTGTGTGTGTGTGTAAGCATTTTTGTGTGTGTCTGTAAGCATGTTCACGTGTGTGTGTGTGTGTGTGTGTGTGTGTGTGTGTGTGTGTGTGTGTGTGTGTGTGTGTGTGTGTGTGTGTGTGTGTGTATGTGTAAAAGCATCTTTGCATATGTGTAAGCATGTTTGCGTGTGTGTGTGTGTAAAAGCATGTTTGCGTGTGTGTGTGTGTGTGTGTGTGTGTGTGTGTGTGTGTGTGTGTGTGTGCGCGTGTAAAAGCAAGTTTGCATGTGTGTGTGTGTGTGTGTGTGTGTGTGTGTGTGTGTGTTTATATATACACTTTAATGGACTGACATCTTGTCTACTACTGTTTCTCTGTCTCACATTCCCTACATATTTGGATAGGGACCATATTATATCCTCGAACGCTTAAAAAAGCGAACGCTGATTGATCGAACTTATTTTCGCGAAACTGCAAAATATTTAAGCAGCAGAAACTCGAATTTTTTCCTAGGGAAAGAATTCGGTTGTCTGTTTCTGTTGCTTCGGTATTTTCAGTGTTATGGTGGAAAGTTACCGGTCGGATTCAGGTAAGTGTGCAATTGTGTGGATGTGAGTGTTAGGGTGATTTAGGTGCGTTAGTGTTAGGACTCGGGTTAGGTGTGTGTGCGATTGAGTGGGCATGAGGGTTAGGGCGGATTTAAGTGAGTTAGGGTTAGGGAGCGAGTGAGGTGAGTGTGCAATAGTGACGGACCTTAGGGTTAGGGTTTGGGTTAAGGTAAGTGGGTAGTTAGTGGTATGTGCATAGGTTAGTGTAGGGTTAGGTATCAGATTTTAGGTGTATGTGTGTGGATTTCTGTTTGTTTGGTGTGCTTGTGTTGTGTGTATGTGTTTTGGATCAGCGATTTTTTTCCCTGGGAAAAAAATCACTGATCTGACAGTTCGAGATTGTAAGCTTTCGCTTAAATTAGGTCGATCAATCAGCGTTCGCTTTTTTAAGCGTTCTATGATATAATATAGACCCTTTGGATAGGGTCTGGTTCCCCATGACCCTGAAGGGTATAAGCAGGTATCAAAAAATGAAGGAATGGAATGACTAAATGTATGTGAGGAAAGGAGAGTAATTCATATAAGTAACAAAAAGTCAGTTATAGAGGAACAATTAAAAGTAAAAAAAAAATGTGAAATAATTATATAAAGAACAGTACCAGCTCAATATTACATACTAAAGTATGAATCTGATCATATAAAATAAGAAAACACAACCTTTCATAAATGCATGTTGAGATACAGGTTTTAGTGTCATCTTACTTCCTCAGAAGGACAATAATCAACTGATAGAAGCCATGCAAATGTTTTTTCAGTACTCATAAAGTTCATATTTGAAAATTTTACACTATTTTTCTGTAAGAAATGAGCACTGGTCATGTTCATATGTATAAAGCCAAATCCCAGCAACACGGTGCACAGAATCAGTTTTTATTTTTATCAGGTGCGTTAAATCTCTCCTTCCATTTCACATTTATCAGGGTTTCATTTGAGCTAGACAGATGCATTACAGGGTGATGCAGAAATAAAAGCTGGAAGAATTTTGTAAATTGTGGATGTGTTTCAAAATTTAAAGTTATAACAATTTAAGTGTTGTAAAATGATGACACTTCTGAATCAGTCTTGAATATCAAGTAAAAGTCTACTCTTAACCCTCGAACTTCCCTTTGTGTCTCCATTTCATTTATAATAATAATCACTCATTTCAAGAGTCTATTAATCACGGAGGTTTAATCTAATCTTTTATCTCAGAAAAGCATGCATAACAGTGATATGTCTGGCAATACTGTATGATGTATAATTTATTTTCATGTGTTATTATTGTTGCTTTAAAGCACCTGAAGCAAATATACCAAAGGTAGCATTTCAGTTATATAGAAAGACTTAAGATTCAGCCAGGGCTCTCAGATTACAAAGATGAAAAATAATATAGATTAATTCAAAGCCACTAGTATTGTTTAAACAACCAGGCATCATTTGGTCATTTGCTTTTAGTTTTCAAAGCATTGCTGATGAAAAATTTAATTTCTCCCTTTCTTGACCATCTTTTCACAGTGCTGGTCTAATAGTCCATTTGAGATAAATGGATGAAAGTACAATTTGTCAGTAAACAATATTAAATTCAGAATGGTGCAGATACTTCTTGGACTAAACATAGCCATGCTTTATCAAATCCAAGGCTTATACTACAGAGGCCATTATGCGAATAACCCCAGTTCAATGTAGCCAGATTACCTGACGTCCTTCACAGCTGTGTCTGCTTAACCCTGACATTCTTTTATCTTAACTTGTTTTGAAACTTCACGATTTACACTCTTCTCCCACTGAGTGGCTCGACACAATTCAGCACAACAGCTCATTATTAAGTGTTCTTCGGCTCTCACTCGGCTTTATCAGAAGGCTATATCTCTTAGAACCATCTATAGCCATTCTTCAATGTGACTATCTCTTATATGAGATTCCTTTTATTATAACCTGTCATTTCTTAAGTATCTCTTTATTCACTTCTAGGTTATAAATCAGAATCCTTAAGCAATTTTTCTAACAATCTGATAAGCAGAGCTGTTTTTAATAATTTCTGGAAAAATAGGTAAATAAAGCTGTTACAATGTAACTGGAAAGCAAGATGAATTATAGGCAATGAAAGTGAGCTGCTAAGAAAAGGTGGCAAAAATTCTTATAATATGCTTAGAAATTATTTTTAAAAAGCTAAGACTTCCATGAAGGCTGACTGGGACTCAAATTTTATTAGAGCTAAAGTTATCTGAAAAAAATTATAACATTTGATTTGGCTGACTTCACAGTATATTTAATACAGTTAACATGGAATGTAATTCCTGTGTATAAAGTGACCATGGAAAGAAATGCAATAAATTATTCATAACTTTTAAATGTTTTTTTTGCGATTTTTGTAATACAGGTTAGGCCTTTATGCTGTCACCATTTTGCAAGTGAATGTACGCATTCCAGACCACAGCCTACAACAACAGATGTGTATGCACATTCCTTAAGCCTAACACCTTTATGAATCATAAAATGCTTATTACTTGGTATTTATGAAAAAACTGAATGTGGTTCTCAAGTAAATCTCTAAATGGAGCATAAATTCTGGTTTTGATCTGTAGAACTATTGTAATTGAAAATCCGTAGGTTTTATTTTGTTTATAAATAAATGATTACTGTTACTTACTTGATTTAACAACCAAAACAGAAGGTATATAAATAGTTGCTAATCATTTTTGTTTTCTGCATGCACTCTACTGGGAAATACTGATCTTGTAAAAAAGTTAAAATAAATCAATATCCTAAAACAAACATTTTACAACAGCTAACCAAAAGTATCAGTAGCACATTTATTATATTTTCAAATATAATTAGTGCTGCTATAACAAAGATCTGTTAATTCAGGCAAGAAATGCTCGCAAAGACTCTGCAATTTGATCTGTGAAATATCTAATATCTATTAAAGATGGGTCTCTACTTATCTGCTATATAAATCAATTATATTAACAAGTACGCATAGCAGACATTATCAGAGACTCTTCTGAGGCACACCATGCTTTTTTAAGACATTGAAACTAACCATTCAACAAGGACAAATCAACTGAGTATGTTAGATAAGAAGACAACAACACAAATGTGGATTTCTCATGTACTCAGAAACATATGCAAATATATACATATTTTATGAGGTCTATATTATGTGATCGAACAGTCAAATGTTTGAACATGTAATAATTGACCCCTAAATATCGAACCGTCAGAATGTCGAACGGTTCAATGGAGATCTCCGTACAGTGCAGACATGGAAGTTTTCCATTGTCTGCACTGTAGTGCGATCTCAGAGTTGGTATATTTTAGTAGCTGGGGGTGTGGGGGATGCAGGTGGGCTTACCCCCCCTGCTTAGAGCATTTTAATGGTTTGTTTGGGTGTTTTTTATTTTGCTGTTAGACATTAGCGTTTTGATATTTAGGGGTCGATTATTACGTGTTCGAACATTTGACTGTTTGATCACGTAATATAGACCCATTTTATGCCACAATAAAGTAATAGCTACTCAGAAATAAGCTCTAGTTTACTAAATCAGATCAGCAATAAATGTTTAGTAACAGCAGAAGAAATGAGCCTACTAAGCATAAATGCCAGATCTGGTGATTGTCTCTCTATATATGTACCTGTGCATAAAAGCAAACACGCACACATAATTGCATACTTGCATTTATATGTGTATGTTCATGGTATCTATATCAGAAGATCGAACACTAAAAATAGCGAACACTCTTCTGTCAAACTTAAAACAAGAAACCTTAAAATGTCGAAGAAGCAGATCAGTGAATTTTTTCCCAGAGAAAACAATTTGCTGTTCCAAAAAAAAAAAAAAAAACAATGTTTAGGCAAAATGAAGTGGGGAGGTTTCGTCCCCCACCAACTCCGAGATCGCACCACAGTGGTGGAGAAAATGGTAAAGTCCAGAGAATGGCTGAAAAACAAATCGATGTTCTGTGCCTTCGACATTTTCAGGTTTCATATTTTAAAGTTCGATATAAGAGCATTCACTAATTTAAGCATTCGCTCTTCTGATAGGAACCCTGCTCTTGCATTAGGTTCTATTAACATCATCTATGTTCAAAAGTAGCAAGAAAGGAGCAGTGCAGGACAGTGGCACAACAGCAATCTGTCTGTCTGTCTGACCTACAGCTGCATGGGCCATGATTCAGTCCTGACTTCTGGTCAATGTCTGTCTGGAGATTGCACATTTTTCCTGTATCTGTGTGGAATTCACTGGGTACTCCCATTTCCTGCTAACTTCAACAATGCGTTGTTTATATGCACAAAACAAGTGGGTATATTAACTCTGTCTCTCACTCTATATATGTATATATATATATATATATTTATGTGTGTGTGTGTGTGTGTGTGTGTGTGCGTGTGCGCATGTGTGTGTGCATATCACATGTACTCTTGCTATTGCAGCCTGTGTCTTAACCAAAAAGGGTCTATGGACCAGTCTACTTACATGTTGAACAAATGTTAAAACTATATACATTACAACTCTCCCTGCCATGATTCTCTATGCTTGGCACTGATGTGTGCTGTACTTTCTTTCATTCTTTTCTTCTATCTGTAGCTTCTTTGATGCTACTGGTTTTTAAGGCTGAATGCATGTGATAGCTTCTGCAGTACTGAGTCTGATGAGTAATACTCTATTCTATGAGACAGTTGTTGCTTACCTTCTAAAAGACCTTGCAGGCCACTCAGACAGCAGCTGAGTGATCAGAGGAAGTGTACTACAATGGCAGCAAGGATACACATCAGAATGACTTAAATTACAAGTTCTTTAGCTGGATAAAATCACTAATGCATGATAGAAACAACTCAGGATTCTTGAAAATTTCTGTTTGTGAAACATATTGCCTCAAGATCTGGGCCTGTTGTATGTATAAATTAAGATGCAGTGTTAATGGCAAAATATAGGCCTGATGAGCTTGTTGTGACCTCTGGTGAGGCTTGCCAAAACAATATTGCTTAAATTGCAAATATGTCTACCTTCTACTTCTCATCCCAGTGTCCTTTCCCAGAACCAATACATTAACCTCCTCTCACCTTCTCATGTTCGCACCATCTGCTTATACTACATACTGGTTGTTATTTCTTCTGCTTAAACAGAAGTGCTCAAATCCTACAAGAGAGAGTTTGTTTTGAAATTATCCTTTTGTCCAAATGTTCCAAGAAAAGAGTATTGCAAATGTTTGAATTTGTTTTCTGAAAGAAAGAAGCATTTGCTCTTCCTTTGACTAATGTTAACTATGGAAGAGTTATATCCATAGTGTGGGTATGGGGCATAACTCCTCATGTGGGGATTATGGAGGGTTCCCCCACATGAAACTACAGCTTTGACTTGCTTCTGAGGTAAATTCCTTGACATTTTTCTGGAGAGCTATTGTGTATTGATAAAAGTCTGTCTTTCTTACCTTTCACAGTTATACCTGCTCTGATCTCTCTCTCTCTGTATCTCCTTTTAAAACAAGTAGATCCCAAGTTATATCTAAATATCATTCCCTGGTCATGACACAAGTTAATACAACAGTCTTTCATGTAATCTCTCCCTTTTTTCATTCTGTCAATCATACTTTCAAAAGGCATAACAGCCCCACCATCCCCATTGTCATTAGCTGATTAGGGTCACAAAAGTCACAAGACTCCATTGCCATTCCCACCTCCAAATTTATTCAGTGATTATTGCAGCATATTATTTTATACCACCTTAGTCTCTCCCTTCATACTGTTACATCATACCATGGTCATGGAATATTTCACTGTATCAGTCTCTTTCTTCATCTTTTCCTTGGGTCATAACTCACACATAGATATGAATGAATCCAACAGTAAACCTTCCCCCTTCTCTGTACCATGCCCACCTCTTTGAATAAATATGACTTCAACTCTTTTCATCTCCATTTATTTCACGGATTACTTCAAAACTATGAACCTTCCCCTACTTGTCCAATGCTGATAGCTTTCTAATGGTCTCTTATGTTATACTCTGACCACTGAATAAATATTAATTTGTCTCCAACCAAACTTGTCTCCTTGTCTTGCCTTCTGATAGATAACTTCCTCTCAACCCTCTCTTATGCTGGCAATTCCAAATGTCCTATAATGTTTTCTGCTGTATGGTGCACAACTTGATACAGCACACATAGTCTGGTGCAAATTAATGATTTTTAAATATTTATAAAACAGCCAACACAAACGACCAAAGAGATTAACTTCACTGCAACTCGAAATAAGAATGTAAAAACAGAAGTCCACATGCAAGTGAAGTGAATGACTGTAAACTAAATCAATTGCTGTCTCCAATTCAAATGATAGCACCAACACAGCGATTTCAGTATAAAAGATTTAATAAATGCTAGCACTGTCAGTAAGCGCTTTCACCTCAACGGCTTTATCAAACTACAAAGTGCATAGTCAGTAAAAACATTTAAATACAGCTAAAACAAACCCAATAGGTTCATATTAAAACAGATAGAAGTGACATCATTAAATGAGGGCATACATTTCCTTGATTAACCCTTAGTGGAAGACATATACTAAGGTCTGAATAACCTCTTCCTCTTAAGGGCAGGTTTCACTTGCACCTTATCATTAATACCAGGGTTTTTATCTGCCCTGAGTCTACGCCATCTTTTTGTAGATACAACTCTTCACCAAAAAGGAAAACATTATTCTCCAACACTATCTCCAAAAATAAAGTCAGTATTTCTATAAACGCATCTTCGTACTCACCAATCCTCCTCAAATAATTCTGACATCTAATAATCCCTTCAGTGTTGGGGATAACTGTGAAGAGGCTAACAACATCCAGGGTAACTAGGATATACTCCTCATGGTCATGTAGCTCTTTCGTATATTCATACAATTCTATCAAAAATTGCTTACTATCCTTCAATACATACTTATTCTTCTCGACCATGGGCCTCAGGAAATACTCCACTAGAATAGAGAAAGGTTCCGTGAACCATCCCTGACCTGCGACAATTGGGCACATAGGTGGATGTATAGCAAAACCATATTTTTCAGAAAGAAATGAGGGTTTCAGTTTATGCCGTCCATCAGCACAGGACGTCCTAAGGATGCCAATTTATTACACCAGGGACGTGGATAAGATCACAGACATCATTAGACAGCATTGGCAAGTGTTAGGTTTAGATGAGAATTTGGGTAAGGTGGTAGGAGAAGGTCCACGGTTTACGTATAAGAATAAACAGAACTTGAGGAGTAAACTGTGTAATAGACCACTAACTATGAATACGAAGGTGAGGGTACAACGCAACACTGTCCCTTGTAATAATTGTAATCAATGTCGATTTATAGATGACAGAAATGATTTCCAACACCCGCTTACGAAAGTAGAGTATGTGTTCAATACGGATACTAGTTGTATCAGTACTAATTTAGTCTATTTAGCCCGTTGCGTTTCTTGTACAGCGTTCTACGTTAGGAAGACCTGTAGGCAACTCAGGGAACGTATACGTGAGCATATATATGCAATCAGGACAGGATCTGATAGTAATGCGTTAGCGAAACACATTAAAACCATGGGAGCTGAGCATGAGTTTGTGTTTAGTGTATTGCAACAAATAAAGACAAATATTAGGGGAGGGGATGTAGATACCTGTCTCTTAGAATGCGAACTGAAATGGATTATCAGACTCAGGGCAGATAAAAACCCTGGTATTAATGATAAGGTGCAAGTGAAACCTGCCCTTAAGAGGAAGAGGTTATTCAGACCTTAGTATATGTCTTCCACTAAGGGTTAATCAAGGAAATGTATGCCCTCATTTAATGATGTCACTTCTATCTGTTTTAATATGAACCTATTGGGTTTGTTTTAGCTGTATTTAAATGTTTTTACTGACTATGCACTTTGTAGTTTGATAAAGCCGTTGAGGTGAAAGCGCTTACTGACAGTGCTAGCATTTATTAAATCTTTTATACTGAAATCGCTGTGTTGGTGCTATCATTTGAATTGGAGACAGCAATTGATTTAGTTTACAGTCATTCACTTCACTTGCATGTGGACTTCTGTTTTTACATTCTTATTTCGAGTTGCAGTGAAGTTAATCTCTTTGGTTGTTTGTGTTGGCTGTTTTATTGTTATTCTATCGTTGAACCACCAGAGGGAGATGGCTGTGCCAGAAGCGAGTATTGAATTGGAGTTGCCTTATAGGCCTGATGAACCGGATGTGTTAGAGCGGAGTCTTTCCAGGTTTGAAGACTGCCTGAACCCGAAAGAGAATTTGTTACTGGCGTTTGAACCAGATTCATCTTCGGATGCGTCGAATGACTTGGATGATGCTGTGGAACTTGGAGCTGAATTGAATCATTTAGAATTGGACTTTGTAAAGTTGAAAAAGTTGCAGTTGCAACGCCAGCACTTTGAAGCATGCATTTTGAAACGCGTAGTCCCACGTGGACTTCGCGTATTCAAAATGCCAACTTCAGGTAACACTTTTCCTTCTCTGCTACAGAGGTGGCAGCAACTTAACTTGAACTTGAGTTTTGACTACATGAAACTCTTGAATGAGTTTCACTTGAAAGAAGAGCAAGAACTACGCTTGAAAGTGAATGAACATTATAATAATGTGTTACTGAAGTATAAGGGTTTGAATGCTTTAAATGGCATAGAGAATCTGTTGGATAATGTGAAGTTATTTGAGAGACGCTTACTTGAGCAAAAGCGTAGTAAACTCCTAAGGGACATTACGGATTTTAAATGTGGCCAGGTCTTTACTTGGTCTCAAGTGAGTGATACACGCTCAGATGTACGAAGTGGTGCGAGTACTTTTAATGGTTATACGAGGGGCAGGAGGGATTGTTCTAATAATAATAATAATAATGTAAGGGATGTTAATAATGTATGTCTAAATGAGAATGTTGTTAACGTGACTAATGAGATTAATGAGGGCATACGTAGCACGGCAAATTTGCATTTGAAAGGGAATGATGTAGTGAATTCCTGTAGTAAGAATACGGTTGTTTTTAACAATCCTAACAAAACTGATATGTTGAATGTGGTACCTAGGGGTGACAATAGTATATCTGATGGTGGTACCAGTTCGTTTGTCGATGTTGCACAAACAGAAGTGTTAAATCAAGTGAGGAATGATGATGTACCTGTGGTAAGAAGGAAGGTATTAAGTAATGGAGGTAATTCCTTTCCACAGGTATTTCCTAATACATCTGTGAATGGTACGAATACACCGGCCCCTTTCCCAATAGCCAGCAATGGCCAATTAGGGAGACGGAGGTCTCAGAGCAGGGGACGGAACAAGAGGAAAGGGTCAGGAGGGGAGCATACAGGACCTACCCTCAAGAAGATGTGGGAAAGGGTAGGGGGTCCCTAGTGATTAACCTATCCAAGCGTGACCTTACAAAGTATGAAGAGGAGGTATTAGATAGAGGCCTGAGTTTCGTACCAACTAGAGATAGTGACATAACTGATTCAATAATAGACCTTAAACTATTCTTAAGGAAAGTGCAGTTAAGGATGGATTATGGAGGCAACACTGAGAGGTTGGAAGGGATAGATAGGTTTCGTCCTAACAGTTTGTATATACCCCCTTTGCATCCGTTGCTAGAAACTTTTTATAAGTTGGTAGAAAATGATTTACATGTATATTATGATGGCAGGAAGAAGAGAATTAATAATAATAATAAAAATGTTAAGCATAATCTTACTTATATGCAAAGGAAGGCCCTGAATGGTTTAATGGAAGACAGAAATATTGTCATTAGACCTTCAGATAAGGGAGGACCAGTAGTGGTCCTGGATAAGGAGGAGTATATACTTATTATGACTAGTTTGTTAGAAGATGAAGGATTCTATACTAAGATAAGTTTGAATGAAGTTGGTATGAAACTGTTCCAAGTGTTTGATGTGTTGGATGATTTATATCAGAATAAGATGATTCCTGACCCTTTATTCAATTACTTGAAGGTCAAGAACCCTAAGATTCCAGAAATTAAAGGCCTCCCTAAGGTACATAAGTCAGTTATACATCCACCTATGCGCCCTATTGTCGCAGGTCAGGGATGGTTCACGGAACCTTTCTCTATTCTAGTGGAGTATTTCCTGAGGCCCATGGTCGAGAAGAATAAGTATGTATTGAAGGATAGTAAGCAATTTTTGATAGAATTGTATGAATATACGAAAGAGCTACATGACCATGAGGAGTATATCCTAGTTACCCTGGATGTTGTTAGCCTCTTCACAGTTATCCCCAACACTGAAGGGATTATTAGATGTCAGAATTATATGAGGAGGATTGGTGAGTACGAAGATGCATTTATAGAAATACTGACTTTATTTTTGGAGATAGTGTTGGAGAATAATGTTTTCCTTTTTGGTGAAGAGTTGTATCTGCAAAAAGATGGCGTAGCTATGGGCACTGCATGTGCCAATAGCTACGCCAACTTAGTAATGGCAGAATGGGAAGAAGAGGTGTTGTTTAAATTGGATTTGTTTGTGGAGAAAGTGGGGTACTATAGACGTTTTGTGGATGACCTTTTCTTCATATGGAAAGGCGATGAAACATCTTTAACAATGTTTGTGGAGAAGATTAATGAGGTCAGTGGTTATTTGCAATTTGTCTTGAATTATTCTAGAAATGAGCTTCCATTTTTAGATGTGAATATTACTAGATTATCAAATGGACTCTTGAATACTTCTATATATAGGAAATCCTGTTTTACGATAGCCTGCTATATAGGAACTCAATGCACCCACGTCATGTGTTTGTTAATATTATGAGAGGTCAGACTATGAGGGCCTCTAGATTGAATCCCAGCCCTCTAGGATATGATTCAGAAGTACGAAGCCTTAAGAATAGGTTGATTGAGCGAGGTTATGACTCTAAGGATATTATGAAACATATGTTGGAAGTGGATGCTATAAGAGAAGGTTTAGCAAAACCATATTTTTCAGAAAGAAATGAGGGTTTCAGTTTATGCCGTCCATCAGCACAGGACGTCCTAAGGATGCCAATTTATTACACCAGGGACGTAGATAAGATCACAGACATCATTAGACAGCATTGGCAAGTGTTAGGTTTAGATGAGAATTTGGGTAAGGTGGTAGGAGAAGGTCCACGGTTTACGTATAAGAATAAACAGAACTTGAGGAGTAAACTGTGTAATAGACCACTAACTAGGAATACGAAGGTGAGGGAACAACGCAACACTGTCCCTTGTAATAATTGTAATCAATGTCGATTTATAGATGACAGAAATGATTTCCAACACCCGCTTACGAAAGTAGAGTATGTGTTTAATACGGATACTAGTTGTATCAGTACTAATTTAGTCTATTTAGCCCGTTGCGTTTCTTGTACAGCGTTCTACGTTGGGAAGACCTGTAGGCAACTCAGGGAACGTATACGTGAGCATATATATGCAATCAGGACAGGATCTGATAGTAATGCGTTAGCGAAACACATTAAAACCATGGGAGCTGAGCATGAGTTTGTGTTTAGTGTATTGCAACAAATAAAGACAAATATTAGGGGAGGGGATGTAGATACCTGTCTCTTAGAATGCGAACTGAAATGGATTATCAGACTCAGGGCAGATAAAAACCCTGGTATTAATGATAAGGTGCAAGTGAAACCTGCCCTTAAGAGGAAGAGGTTATTCAGACCTTAGTATATGTCTTCCAGATAAGGGTTAATCAAGGAAATGTATGCCCTCATTTAATGATGTCACTTCTATCTGTTTTAATATGAACCTATTGGGTTTGTTTTAGCTGTATTTAAATGTTTTTACTGACTATGCACTTTGTAGTTTGATAAAGCCGTTGAGGTGAAAGCGCTTACTGACAGTGCTAGCATTTATTAAATCTTTTATACTGAAATCGCTGTGTTGGTGCTATCATTTGAATTGGAGACAGCAATTGATTTAGTTTACAGTCATTCACTTCACTTGCATGTGGACTTCTATTTTTAAATATTTATTTATTTATTTATTTGCATTTGTTAACCGGGTTGGTCCAGCTGGGTAAGAATTACCCTTTTTCAGTGGAGACTCAAGGGGAAAAGCCCCAAACAGACATAATAATACATACGAATAGAGACAAATTAACAATATTACAGAGGAAAACAATATTATGGGTACAATGGATAAGAAAAACAAACAATGAAAGTTTGAGAATATGAGTAAAGTAGGCCAGAGGCATGCATGCAAAAGATTTATGAAAAGGTGTTCTGAGCAAGATCTCTGAAATAAGTTAAAGTAGGCAAAGAAATGATGATTTAGGTGTGGAGTTAGTATTGTGGGAGTTTTAGGTGGGAGCATGTGAAGGACATTCCCATTTGGAGGAGAGATGGGAGAGAAGCATGAATTATTTGATCCCATTTTGATATTTCTTGAATAGTTGACAGGCCTTTAGATCTGTTATTGTAGTACAAGGATATGCTATATAGCTGCTATGTTAGGGGAGTTGCAGTTGTTATACCCCATTTTCTGTGTCATAATACTCCCTGCCACAGCAATACATAAGTAGTCCTGTCTACTGTGCACACAGGAGCTTCCCTGAAAAATCACATGCAGGTAAAGTTTCTTCATCTGAATTATTATTTTCATCTCTCTCTGTATATATATATATATATATATATATATATATATATATATATATATATATATAGAGAGAGAGAGAGAGAGAGAGATCATATTTTCACAAATCTTGTAATCAGAGGTTTCTTACAATTCACCTATCCATGATATCTCTCTAATCTTCATGACTTGCAACTCTTGTCCAAAAGAAAAATTTTCCATCAACAGTTCTGTAAAATAAATAGCAATATATCTGTTGCATTCAAAAATCCCATCCATTGGGATCTCAGATAAATCCCAAAAGAGCTGGCTATTGCATATTTTTGTAGATGGGAATTCCTCTAATATCTGTAGACTTGTTATAGTTATTTAAAACAGGGGTGCTCTTCAGATTACTAAATCAGTAAGTTACCTTCAGGGAACATTTTTCTTGGTAGAAGTTAAACATCCAGTTTTCTCTAAACATCTTATGTGATCTTGATTTATACTGTCAGTCAATATATATTTTCCCTTTTAATACAGTTTCTGCAGTTAGTTGATTTTAAAAATCAATCTTACATTTGGGCATCATTTTGACAACAATGCCCAATGCACTTCTTGAATATCAAAGAATGAGATATTTTAAAATAAATAATGCAAATATATGATTTGATTAACCCATATAGAATCCCTTTTCACTGAAGGTAAATGTTTTATCTTTTTTGGTTTCTCAAAAAGCTTGGTCTCACATTGATTTATTCTTTATTTCCAAAGTTATGTTGTTATTTTTTTTCCTTTAGAGTTTAAAAATAGTTAGATTGTCTTTCTGATCAGTGTTTGATGTTTTTAATGTTTTTAAATGTTCACCCACCACCAACTAGACCATATTTGTTCCTTCAGGGATTAGGGATATTAAACCATTTAAATGTTATCAGCCTATAGCCAGAACTCCATATATGACCGTAAGTAGTCAGGGTCTAGGTATAAAAGGTTTTGAAGTACTACAAAACAAGACTTTATCATCAGCACTAAAATATGAAAAAAATAGATT
Source organism: Protopterus annectens (assembly GCF_019279795.1). Lineage (NCBI taxonomy): Eukaryota > Metazoa > Chordata > Ceratodontiformes > Protopteridae > Protopterus > Protopterus annectens. The sequence continues at coordinate 331,277,603 of NC_056727.1, forward strand.
ATATTTCAGCACCTTCCACACTTAGGCAATTAAAACCAAATTATCTTATATGAGTAAACATAATTCACATAGCCCTGCTTAAATTATGCCCAGTCTTAACTTTAGATTAATCCACATTATCAGTTGTCAATTCCTTGCTGCTATATACTAAACCTAGGAAGCTCTATTCTTTTTACAATGTAGTAGTTAAACTTTTTTTCTTTTTTGGCTGCATATCATTCAAAGTATTTGACAAATTTACCTTTTGGTGTAAGTTTAAATGTAAACTGAAATGTTACCTTAATGTGATTTTATAAATATATGGCATTTGCTACCACCAGCAGATCATGACCTCGGGTCTATATTATATAATCGAAAATTCAGTTTAGCTAATGGCACTTGCATCGAAAATGCTGTTCAGCGAACTGTTCATAGTGAAATCAAGGTACAGTGAAGATTGGAAAATTTGCACTTTCCTCACTGTAGTGCAATCTCTGAGTTGGTATATATAATTTGTGGGGGTGTGGCTGTGTGTGGGGGGTGCAGCCCCCCACAAGAGCAAATTTGATGAATGGCATTTTTGCCAAACTGAATTTTTGATTATATAATATAGACTCCATGACCTCATTTAACCTTGACTTTGTATTATTCCAAGTTCACCATACTGTTTATGTTGTCCTTCATCTTGTCTGAACAAATTAGCTGAATCATTTCATATTTTTGATGTGTTCTAAAATATAAGCAGCATGGTCTTCCTTGTATTCATAATTAAAGGAGGCTAAACACACTGTAACTGCAACAAGCTTCACTGTATATTATTAATCCTACAGATATGTCTAGAAGACAGTACTGTTTAATAGTTCATATCAGCATGGGTTAACTTCTTTTTTGTCAAACATTTGCTAAATTGAGACTTTGGGTATGTTCAGTAATGAACACTATTATATAAAGTGCTACTTATCATAATAAGCTGTTTAAAAAAAACTGCTTCCCTTCCTTCACAGAATGTGGCAAGATATGCCTACTTTGCAGGAATATCTAGCCAGTTTTCATTAAACTGGAAATGTTAAAAAACACTCAGTTTGCCAGTTAGCAGAGAGGGCTAAAGCTCTAAATTGTTAACAGACTGCTTCTTGTCTTAAAAGTACATCATTTGAATATTTCCATCTTCATTTGCCTATTGTGTGACCCTGAACATTTATCCAGACAGTGTTTTAGGTCAGTTGAGAGTTTGGGTGAGACTCATTAATGGGCTCTTGGACTGCGTGCCAAGTAACTACCTATAAACTTAAATTTTGTCATGATAAGTAGCAATTCACACAACACTCTTTACTTTTGAATATTTCCAGTATCTCATTAAAACCATAACAAATCCTCTATTCAGTGACCACTTAAAACTTTGGAATATTCAACATCTCACCAAGCATTATCCTAGGCTTTGGAATAAAGTAAGCCATGCATTTTATCTCAGTGACTGTTTGTTTATCTCATTATGTAAAAAAAGTGACATTTTTTTATTCATGTTTAATAAAGCTTGTTGTTATCTATTGTTCTTTCTTGGGGTATCTTCTTGTTGCTATGATTTAATGGGTGAGATCTACATCAGAAATGGTTATATCGTAGTTTTACCAAAATGGTAGATTTATATCTACTCTACTGGACATTGCACATTTATTACCTTCAGTATGCAATCAATTTTGATCTTACTGGCATTGTTCTGAATGTTCTTGTTTAAAACACCTTGCAATATAATACATCAAAAAATAATCATGCATATCATTAAGAGAGAGGTAATTTCTATGTCTCTTTGCAGAAGACTTTCAGAATGTGGAAGCTTTTGAAGAAGGGAGTATTATGTTGCTATGATGCAGGGAAACTGTATGTCCCCAGACTTCAGGCAGCCATTCTAACATGTTACTCAGTGTGCAAGACCTTCACATGTTGTGTCTTTCGGCTTTTCCCGGTTAGGGGTTGCCACAGCAGAACTCCAGTCCACTAATAATTGGCAGATAGATTTTTACATGCCGAGTTGCCAGCCCTGATGCACAACCTTCAACGAAGGTACGCCCATTCACGCATGTCTCCACACAGAAGAAGTTCTAGCTGAGAATCGAACCGGATAGCATCTTACTGTGAGGCGACAATGCTACCGCAGCACCACCACCGCAGTATGCAAGACCTTCACATAAGGAGTAATATTTTCAGAAATATCATGCTCACCATTCAGCCAAACTTGTACCTGAAGTAATCTTCTATGCTATGCATTTTTTTTATTCTTTATTAAACGCTGTGCTTATTCTCACAACTGAATGTAAACATTCAAATTTGACAGATGTTTGGCATTTTTTATGAGGAAAATGTAACATTCTCAACTTTTATAGTAACTTATTTTCAGATGTGCTAAATATGTTTTTACATTATTTATTTTATTCTCTTTGGTTTTATTAACTATATTTCAACAGGTGACATGTTCCATTGATTGCATAGTCCCTCTCAGATAACGCAAATGACAATACTTTTTGAATAATCACCTTAAAATTATAGCTTGGCAACTGAGGCAGAAGCTGTTGCTTGCAACCTACTATTTAGATTCCAAACGTGGGCAAACAGAAAGATACATTTCTTTACTTGATATTTATGTATCACTCAATCATATGCATACTTGTACATGGAAAATATTAATTAGAAGAAATGACATCTGCTCAGTTCTCATTTACACGAAAGAACTTGGTAAAACATATCTTGTTTAAAATTATCTCGTCCCTTTGCGGTGAAAGACTACTGACAATATACTTTTCAGAATCTTAAGTAAAAATAAATACTTCACAAATTAAGCTTGGAGCATGTGCTTGATTTTAATGTGCTGTCAAATTCTTTTTGCTCATTTGCTGTGTATGTTGATAATGTTTCTTTTTCAACTCTGCCTTTACAGTTAAATATCCAGTTATCTGTAGTATTAAACCGATTATTTAGTTCATAGCTTGTGATATGCCAGATTTAGACTAATGCTTCTAACTGTTTATTTCTTTCAGTATCAGGAACATGTCAAATCTTTCACATTATTATTGTGCTGTAACTGCATTTAAGGAAGCACAAAAGGCAGTGAACAAATGGAAAATAGTCTGCAGAAATGGAAAATAGTATTTTTCTTTATAAGAATTCAGTCATTTCTTTTTGTATCTTTGGTTCTTTCAAAAGGGTTGATCTGTATTTCCTTTACATGGCATTTCTATTTACTCTTTTATTATCATCTGTGGATTACTTGCATTCCTACTTACATACATACATGCCATTTCTAAAAAAATGCAGTAAATGTGTTAAATACTTGCACCTGTATTAATGCAAACATATTATAACATATCTGGTTATTGTCTGCCACTTTAACCAAATGCATAATGTTTCTATGCAAAACCTTTTTTTTATTTTGTTTAAAATGCTTGCAATCTCTGCAGTTCTATATTGATGATAATTTTGATAACAGAAAAATATAATTATAAATAAAATGAAATACTAAATAGTAAAATCAACAACATATGATCCACATTTTGATTTCACACTACTATACATTTAGGCATACCAGCTCTGAACTTGATTACATAGCAGTGAGATTATATCACATTAGAATGTTTGATAATTACAACATATGGAAGCCATTGTTATACTACATTCCGCCATGAACTTTCAAAGATTCTTGTGATTTTATTGCCCAGGCAGGGAATTTTCTTAAGATGCTGGGTGAACCTGTTGGATAACCTGATGGATTTCATAACCTCTTTGGTTAAGGTGCACCATACCCTAAATGTTATCATCTGACATGGTAGCCAGCTTTTGATTGTACTGTGTTGTATTACTGCTGCTACCAGCACCATATCATTTGATGTGGGAATATTTTCTGATTTCAGATTTAATATGCAGGCATATCATCATGGCTCTGTATAATTTATTTTAAAAGGTGTAAGTAATCTAAATCATTTATCCCACATTATTTTAACTGGCTTACAGTTCTATAATATACGTTTAGTATCTGCATGACCTGATGTGCATACTGTATATATCAGTGAAATGGGCAATCCAAATGAAGCCAGTTAAACAAAGGAGCTACAGCAATTCTGATTGATAATGAATTGTACATGTTAACATTTTGCAAACAGAATGCATTTGTTTGAGTTTAGTCAGAACAGTTCCAATCTACCTTGAAGTTTTTTTTTTTTTTTTTTTTGCAGAAGTTGATTAAGCTATTAAAAAGGGACTTGCATGGTGAAAGATGGCAGATCATGTGATTATATCACTGCATATTGTTTACGGGTTCTTTTTATACAGTAGGTATTGATTTCAAACCAGTGTTTCAGTAGATTTGGAGCCTGCATTGTGACTTGTATGAATAATACATATTTAGAGTCTGTTGCTCTGCAGTAGTTAATCATCATAAGATTGCAAGCTTTAGACCCTAGTCTGTTGTCACTGTATTTGGCCTCATCAACATACCCTCATCTAGGTGGTTTTCATCATTTCTTCCTTACTTTACTGAAAATGACTGGTGTACACATCTGATTTAGTGTAAGGTTGGGATTTCTTGTCATTGGTTGCAATACTGGTTAAACAGACAGGACCCAGGGAGTTAGAATTTGGAAGTCCACCTCTGTAAAGAAGCCAGTCACAAGCAGGGTGCCTCAGGAATCAGTCCTGGGAACTGTTCCATTTTATAATTTACTTTACTGCAGTGAAGGCCAATGCCAAGGATTTCTGGCTGATCAAATTTGCATATGAGTACTAATTATGAGTAGTCAAAGATTCCCCCACCCCAACACCAATGTTCCCCAATGCTAACACAGGCAAATAACTGGTGTCAGAGACATTGAGTAAAACTAAATGCCAAGAAATGTATAATAGTATCCTTTGGGAAGTCATCCATCCCTGGTAACTATCATATTGACAATATATTCCTAAGAGCTGACTCCGTAGTCAGGGACTTGGGGGCACACATAGACAGTAATCTAGCCTTTGACTGTCATGTGTCTACAGTAGTGAGGAAATCATTCTGTGTCATGCAACTTACAAACAAAAACATGGCATCTAGGTCCAAGGAAGTCATTGTTTTACTATATTCAGCATTCATCAGACTTATCATTGAGTACAATACCACCTTATTATATTTACCTAATGAAGCACATCCAACAATTGGAACATCCACAGAGGTTCCTCACTAAAAAATGCAGGACATAAGTAACACATCCTATGCAGACCATCTGAAACTCTATCCCTGTATTCTGTTTCCTACAGACTGTTGGGGGAGATCTATGCATGTCATACAAGGCATTTTCAGACCCCACTCTGATGGACCTCCTGTATATCCACAAAACAAACAACACCAGAATTACCAGTTCTAAACACTTAAACCTTGCCTGTGATATACATAGGACCTGCTAGAGAGACAGCGATGTATCCCAGAGACTACCCCCTCTCTGGAACAGGTTCTCTATCTATGTGAAGCTGAGTTCCTCTCTAACCCAGTTTAAGTATAACATGGACAATTAGATGGGGAGAAGGAAATTCATGCCTGGTTTGACACCTATGTCTCTAATGGATAAAGGAAGCCTGTAAATGGTTCAGCTTCCAGGCCCTTGCTTGTAAATGCTTTAGCTCTCAAGTCTTTGCTTACATTTATCAAGGGGACCAGAACTTGTTAGAGATTTGGGGTGCATGACTAGGCTTAAAAAGGCTCTAGTGGTCATTAGCCTATGAACCTGTAGGTTAAAGTCTCTCAGAAACCAATAATCTGACATACAATTATTTATATCCTCCTTTAGCATTTTAATGGCAGGAGTATTTGTTATCTCAAGTCAGCCTGTTTTCAAGAATGGGAATGCCTCAGTGTTGATCCTAAATATCTTAACTTGGTCTTGCTTTAGCAATATTCATTATGAAATTGAGTTCTGTGGAAACTGTAAGTATTATGCTTCTTTAAACAGTTTAACTGGCACACTAGTACTGTAGTATAACTTAATGTCTAGGATTTTCAAATGTCCTTTGTGTGTTTTGATTAACGAATTTACTGAGACAATGTAAGTTTTGTAGTTGTACAAGAAATTCATTAGCACTTTAGCAACTTTTTTGAATAATGAGTTAGGACTTTGTTGAACAGATGATTAAGAAAATCAGTTTTAAAACATGTATTTTTGACAGCTGAAGCTCTGATATATGCCGAAGTGCAATTTAAATCAATTAAGTCTTTCTTGGTTTGTTCAGTTATTTTTGTAATATTCTGAGGTAAGAAGGTTTTCTGTCTTTAAGTGTAGGTTATACTGAGGTATTTTAATTCTGCATTGATGACTGATATTCCTTCTAGTTTGTTGGCTATTGGGATCTAAATTTATCTCCAAGTTATCATAGAACTTGCTTGTTTAACTTAGAAATGAAAACTGCACTTTTGTCATGTGCGATATTTAAGAAGGGCTTGATTTGTATATTTTGGCTTTTCATATAAATTAAGATATAATCTGGAAATGTTATGATTCCCATATGTTTCTGTGTTTTTGGATCATATTCCCCTTATGTGACTGTGTCTATGAATAGGCTAAATAATAGTTGAAAAGTGAACTTGAAAAGATACTACAACAAAGAACAACCTTCCCCCAGATTTAATAAAGTCTGTGTAGGCATAGTGTAGAACCTACATGGAAGTTACCTTGTCCATGTACATGGTTCCCCCTTGGTAGTGTGCCATGCATATTAATGATGATGTGCTGCTGAGGGAGAACTGTGGAACACAGTTATTGAATCAGTGTAGGGATGGTGTCACTAACTGTGTCCACAGATGAGTTACACACCCCCTGCACTGTCCAAGTGCATGATATCAATGTAGTTAATATTTTCAATTTTATTATTTTTTTAAGTTTGTATGGTGTGGCATGGCGCACAGCAACTGACACATACCAGACATCTAAAAATAGAAACCAGATACAATCAAGTTTAAACATTGCTTAGTGGGTTTGTGTGATGTGGTGCAGTGCTTAGCAGTACTTAAATGTGGATCAGCGGTATATGTAAAATATAGCAGCATTCATATATCCACTTAACCAAGTGGATAGAGTTGCAGTCTTATGTGCAGTAGGTGCAGGATTTGAGTATATGGAAGGGTAATTAAGCAATTATTTTGGAAATATAAGTGATGCCAATTATTTTTTAATCATGATCTGCTGTGCCCAGCTAAGCACTGCTAAAACCTGCTCAGAACAGCTAACCACTGTTTAAACAATCTCTGTTTAAGTATTGCTTGACAGTGCTTTGCATTGCTTGGCACTGCTCAGCTCAGCTGCACTGGTTTGTGTAGTGCCAACTGACGTGACACATTTTTAAAATTTGCCCAGTGGAGTGTAAGGATGGGAAAACAGGCTATATTAAGCACAATGAGTGGGAATACAGCATAACCAGTTGGAGTTTGAACTGTGCAGGAACTAAGGCAGTCATTTGAGAGGGTGCATGCTTCCAGGCACAGCAGTGGAGCATTCAGGAGTCCTGGGTCATGGTTGGAATTCTGGTGAAAGACCACGAAGATTGGCTGCTGCAGGGGCAGTTCCTGAACTCAGAGTGCAAGGTGGAGGCCTGGGACTGGCTGGTATGTGATCTCTCCAGTGCTACAAGTATCCCTCACACAAGTGAGCAGGTCTGTCACTACTATGCTGACCTGAGGCATCAGAAGGCGGATCGTCTGCTGGGAATGCCCCACAAGTTTGTAAGAACAGTTAGAATTGTTTTACCAATGCCTAATCTGAATGTTTGATAGACAGGTATGCATAATGGTGTGCTTCTCTCCCTACACCTGCAGAGGAGTGAGCTTGCAACCTAGAGTCACATGCAGGGTGCTTGGCCAGGTTGCACCATGAGTGTGGTGAGTACAGATTCATTTGCAATCTATAGTCAAATAAGCAAGAACGAGTAAAGCATTAACTGCCAATAGATACATACAGTAATGATTTGTATATTACAATGAATATAGACATAGGCTTGTACAGCAATAAGTGAATACCGCCAACTATAGTGCAATAAACAGGGAAGAGTAAAGCATTAACCCTGATAAGGTAAATGAAATAAAGTTTCTACTGCAATAATTGTGGAATTAGAGCTGTATTGCAACACGTGCATTATATCAACTGTTGTGCAATAAAGACTCAAAACTATACCTTTAACTGTATGAAGGTATCCCTAATAAAGCTGTGTTGTGCCATGTGTGTAATTAGGGCTGTTTTGCATGAAATTGAGCATGACAACTGCACTGAAATAAAAACATAAAAGAATACCACTACCTTCCTCAAGGTCTAGCTAATAAAGAGTGTTGTGCAATAACTGTAGATTCAGAGCTGTAGTACAAGAAATGCATATGACACCTGTTTGGCAGTAACATCTGAAGCAATGCCATTAACACCCAAGGTATATTGTGTATATCACAATTGTCTTGTGTTAACCATTGCATTTCAGCTATATGCATTCACGCGAGGTATGGTGCTGCAGGCAAGTATGACAGTGTAATAGCTGTAGACTTCAAATATACTATCTACAACTGTATATGGATGAGCTAGCCAACCCAATACTCTGATATGCTTTGTAGACTTGACAGATATTTCCACCCACTTACAGTATATTGTGTACACCTGCATTCTATATAGTAATGTATAGTTTACCTAGTATCTCTGTCATGCATGAATCTCATGCACGTGTGTTCAACTGTCACTGCAGTCTAGTATAAAACTGGCATTATTACCAGGTCATATTTTGCTTGCAGGTGAGCCCTAGACAAATACAGTCAGTCAGTAGTCATCAGTGGTTCAGTAGCTCAGTTTGTTAAATGCTCTGTCTCCAGTGCATTTTGCCACACACAGACCAGGGTTCAAATCCAGTGCCATGTAGTAATAAATATTACTGAATCAGTTTTGTATTGATGACAGATGTTCTTTCCACAGGAAATACAGGTAAATGTGTGAAGTAGCCCTTATTATGAGTATATAGTGTGTGTGTTCAGATGTAGCAGACTAAGAGTATTGACCAGGAATGTGATAAGACTTCATAAAATAAAGGCAAGAGTACAATAGTAATAAAATAAAATAAATAAAATATGCAATGTTGGTATGGCTGTTGCCTGGAGAGTCTGTGAAAATTTGTTATAGTTCTATCACCATGCCTGCCAAGGATGGAATGATAGTTGTTTACTCACTGTAATGTACACATACATGTCTCTCAAGTGTTATGCTATCATGGACTGTAATTACTGTTGTGTAATCCCTCTGTTACACATGTATCCTTGACATGATTATGTCAATAGCACAGGCTCACTACATCCGTCGGGTCTATATTAAAAGACCAAATAGGTGTTTCAGCGAACACCTCTTGGTCGACACTTAATGAGCGAACGAACTAAAGTGTGAATGCTCAAAACAGCGCTTTCCCTGGGAAAGAAATTGCTTGGCCATCCCCATATGTTCGCCCTTTCCTCACTGTAGTGCAATCTTGGAGTTGGTATATTTAGTTAGGGGGCACATTATTATGTTTTAAAGTGTGTGTGTGTGTGTATGTGTGTGTGTGTGTGTGTGTGTGTGTGTGTGTGTGTGTGTGTGTGTGTGTGTGTGTGTGTGTGTGTGTGTGTGTGTGTGCGTGTGTGTGTGTGTATGTTTGTGCTAGCGGTTTCTTAGGTTATATAGGTCCACCTGATGTGTAAGTGTTCTCTGTAGATGTGTACCTGCAGATGTTACTGCTTGGTCCATACTATCCCATGCAGACAGCCTGAAAGGTGTATACATTCTACAGCTGCTATAGGGTACTGTCAAACATAAAGGAAGGATAGACCTGTAGAGTATATATCAGTACTGTTGTAAACTATATAGCCTATACAGATATCAATTTCTCTCTCCCCCACCCCTTATCTTCTTCTAAATTTATTATTGTTATAAATTGGTTATGGTTTACTATTAACATATGCTGTTTTGTGCCTGTGTTTTATTATTGTTATATATTACAATGGTTGCATATTAACATATCCTGTTGAATTACCAATGTTGTTGGCCTTATACCGTAACTGTTACTGGCATGCTGTTAATATACTGACTGTTATGTTAGTTACTGTTGTGTTCCATATAATATGCATTGATATGTTAATGGGTTATCTCCACTATTCTGGCAAGCTGTTATAACTAGCCAAAAATCAAAATAAAAAATGGCCAGCACAAAACAGGTGAATAATCAAATTATATTTATTGTAAAAACAATAAATAGATAAATCACTGCAAACCTGTTTCGGCATAAGCCTTCTTCAGTGCAAACACAGACATAATCTCTTACACACCTACAGTTAAATACACAGACTAAAACACCCCCCACCTAACACCAGTTACTGCATATCATTTAAACCTTGAGAAAATAAAGCTCCTAATTTAATGATCCAAAACTAACAAAATGTTTTGTTCAAAATTAACCTATACACATTGCTATACTTCTATCACCACAGCACGTCAGGGTAGGCCAGTTCTTGCTGATCCACCTACCCTGCCTCAGCCAACCATGGCACCAGGTCCTAGGTGGTGCCCCCTCCACTGGCCCTGCACCACTTTTGGGTAGAACTGCCTTGGGAGACGGGGCCCGTTCCCTCTGGGAGTAGTGGCAGAGGGGCGGTAGTCACCCGGGATCAACTAATGGCCATGGTGTGCAGGATTGTGCATAAGAGTTATGAACAATGCCTGTGCCAGACTGAGGCCAGACTTGACAACCTGGTGGGGCCTGGTGGTCCTGGCACCCAACCTCCAGCACAACCACCTTCAGGGCATTGAAGGAACAGTTTTGACTGCCCATGGGTGGGGAGCTCAGACACACTTTTGCCATCTGGGGGCACATGCAGCTCTGATTCCTCAACACCCCTCGATGTCCAAGGTGTTTATCCCCTTCATGTGTCACACACTGCCCCTGTATGCTGTCTTGTCTGTCTGTAAATGCAACCTCTTCTATCTAACTTACCTCCCCACACATACCTACATCCCTTCCCTAACATGCCTCTCTCTCCTTAAAAAAAGTGGGCACCTGTTTCACAAAAAAAAAAAAATATATATATATATATATATATATATATATATATATATATATATATATATATATATATCGCCCCATACATAGCTCTCCATTTCGCAAATGTGTCCACTGGACACAACTAATTAGGTCCAATTGGTTTGAAAACACATTTATCTTGTCCTCACCTATCTCTGGGGTCTGAGGGATCAAATTCATTTACAAAGTCTGTAAAAACTGCACAGTTGTTACTGTACAAGAAATAGAAAGCTATGGTCCTTTCCAACACCCTTCCTTTACAACCCTACCTGCCTTTCAGCATATTTTTCCAAATGCTTGCCCCCATTTCACCATTGTCCTTTCACCCCTTTTTCTTTTCTTTATTAATGTTTAGTGAGGGTTTGCACAGAGCTAAGGGGCGTGCCTCAATGAGGGACCATCACGCAAACCCGCTTAAATGTGCTTAAAGGTGTTTTGGTGATCTTATCTGTTTCTCACAGTGTTAGGCACATCTGTAAAATAACCACACCTGCCATGGCTCAAATCTGGCATTAGCCCCCTAGGTCACTCAGCTCTGAATTAAAGCAACTGTTTCCAGAAAAATATACTGATTGTCAATCACACACTGCAAGTACATATAATGGGGAAAAATGGGAGTGTACCTGGGACTGTGATGCAAACACTACACCAGTACACAGCCAAATAAATAATAATGGATGTACGTGAGGCCTGGGAAGGAAGCATACCTGTCAACTGTACAGATTGTTGCAGACTGTCCAGAGTTTTGCCCCCTATTTTTAGCCCGGTTTTCATAAAAGCATATTTCTCTGGCAAAGTAGTGGCAAGTCATTAAGGATTGAGGTTAGAAAATCATGACAGACATTTCAGTGTCACAATTCATACCCTTCAGAAAACACATGCTAATGCAACACCTGTTATTCTATAAACATTCTAAGTTTGTAATAGCAATATTTATAGTGTCCCTATTCATGGGCCTTTGTCCCACTTTTATTTATGGCTTTGTCCTGATTTCTTGCCTTAACAGCTTGAGAGGTATGATAGCAGGTAATTGTTCCCTTTTATCAGCAACATCTTTAAACACACCTGCTTAGGCAGCAATGGCAAAGTACATGTGTACAACTGGGACCCTGCTACACAACAACTGCCTTTGAAAGCCCTTAACATAATGATGGATGCAGACAATGTATGTCACAGACTGCATGTATACACATATATCTTGCAAATAGACCAGCTACAGCCCTGACTCAGTAGTGCAGTCTGTTAAATACCTTGCATGTAGTATATTTTGCCACTCACAGTCCTGGGTTCAAATCCAGTGTGTTGTACATCAATTACATTCTTGTGAACACAGCAGGTAATGACTGAGTCATCCAATTTTAACCCACACAGGTTGCTGCTACTGCATTAACTGCTACCCATGTTTGCAAGTCAAAGGCCTGTAGGTAGGGACACACTGCACATATTTCTATAGCCAAATTATATGCCACCTACTACTCTGTGATTGGCACTGTTACATAACAGATGTACCTTATGCACATGCCTCGATTGGATTGTAAAGGGTACCCTTACCCTGGCTTTGCTATGACGACACAGCTGACACTGTGGCCTCAGTTACACATACAGCATGCTGGCATCCAAAGAGTTCACACTCCCCCCTATGTGTCCTAGGCTGCAGAAGCAGCAGCATCTACAGCATGGAACATATGCAGCTGTATGTTAAGCTAGCTGCTACAGGCCTACCATACCTCACACACCCCTAGAACAAGGGATCCAGACACAACCATACATAAAGAGTTGGGGCAAAGGTCCAGAGGCAGGGACAGGTTTCACAGTTTGCCCTTACACAGATAGTGAGATGACAGAATAGCAGCTACTGCATCAGCATACATAGTCGGACAGGTATGACATCTGACGTTCACATATCTCCCTCTCCTTACTGAACTCAAACCAGAATGTTTACCACTGAACTGCCAGATAATCACAATGTCATGGGACAATGGCCAAACATATGCAAGACTGTGGACATATCTCAGACATCTCAACAGTGGACAGTATTTGTACCTACCCTCTGTGATGCTGTGGTTTTCGCACCTTACTAATGCCCATCCAAAGACTAAGAAAGGGGCCAAGGCCTACATGAAGGCTTTAAATATTGCACTGTGGTGCCATGTCATTGGCTAATGAAAGTGCAAACCAGCTGTTTTGGATACAATTAGTAAGTCTGAGCCACAGATTGGTGCACAGGCAATTACCTGTTAATGAGCATTACCTGCAAAAGGCAATCATCTGTCTATGGGGAACAGGTCTGTATGTTGTTTTGCTCACACAGACAATGGATTTGCAAGCTATTTGCAGAGGAACACTTCAGAAAAGGAGTACTTCACTCTACCAGGTATGTAATACATTTCCCTGTATAATGGGATGCAGATGTTAGAATGGAGGTATGGGGAATAGGGATTACAACAGTAGGTCTGTCATACATTTATTGTATTGCCATGTTGGTGATACTCTGCTGTCTAACAGCTACAGGCATGCCTCTGAACTGTCCCTGCTTTGAGTCAAATACCAGATCTGCCCCTGTTACTCGCTCCCACAATGGTCAGCTGGTGGAATCTGTGTTAGACATAGTGACACTAGATAAGGATGTACACTCCTGTAACATCAAATGATGTACTGTCATTTACAACCTCTCAGTCCATCAATGCCACACATAAATAGTGCTGGCATTCTACAGGTGTCCCTGACTGCCCCTGATGTACCCTGGCTAGATCAATGTTTTATTGATAGTCGTCCCTCATTGTTTGAGAGTTGTGGCTAACATACCTGTCAACCCCCTACAGCAGGGATTCGGTCATAGCCATAAGTAATGGTGGGTGGCACAGGCCCAACCTCAGTGATAGGGGATACATATTGGCCATACAACATAAAACTATGAATACACTAACAGATATTACTGTAGCATACATGTTTTCTGATGGGTGAGGTGTGTGACAGTCAGACTCCCTAGTGTCCATCAACAGCCATCAATGAGTGGTCACTCATTTGTCAGACATTCCCATGTTTGTGCCAAAAGGAGCACATTTATGAAGCACACATTCACAGTCCACAAACATCTGCGTAGTGGGGAGGTGGGATGCTTACAGGGAACATATACTACAGCAGGTTTGCATTGCTGTCTGTCATTATGGCACACTGCTGTTGCTGGACTATCCCAATATAGTTGTGGTAATATTACACAGCTATTTGGCTGACAGTGGCTGTATGACATATTAGTGTGAGCTTGCCCATAGGTGACACACAACGGTAGAATGTAGTGATGGGTGTAGAGACATAGAGCAGAATCTGTCATGGCACACAGGGACATATGTAGTTCATAGGTTCATCGGTTTATAGGTAGGTACTAGGCTATTGGCCCTAGGGCCTATATAAGCCTAACCAAATGTACCCTGGCTTTCGCCACCCAAGAAAATTATTTTCCTGTGCCACTGTTGAGCAGAGCCACAGAAGTGATCCCCGGGGTGAATTTCCTATCTCCCATCCAATCATCGAGATTTTTCTTGAAGAGTGCTAATGAGGAGCTTTGTTTGATATAGATAGGTAGTTTGTTCCAGAGTATGGGAAGTCTCTGGGACAGGAATCTATCCCTCCAGCATGTTCTGTTTATTGTGGTGACAAGGTTTAGGTCCCTAGAGCGTGTAGCTAGTAGGGATTGGGATTTCTTTAAGTGGAGCATGTCTAAAAGCTCTGGGTTTGACATAGCTTTGTGTGTTAGACAGAGATCGCCTCTGAGTAGGCGATATGCAACGGAGTAAAGCTGCAGTTTTTTGAGACAGTCTGCATAGGGCATCTCTTTGAGGCTGGTAATCCTCTTTGTGAGGTATTTCTGTGGCCTTTCCAGTTGTTGTAGATGTCTTGTGAGGTACATACCAAAAAGGGCATTGTACTCTATAATGGGTCTAATGAGTGACGAGTAGAGGGGAACAATGACCTCTTTTTTCCTGGATGAGAAACCTTTTGTGATGAGGTGTGCCACATAGAAGGATTTTCTGACTACTGTGGCAATGTGATTATCAAAGGAAAGACTACTGTCCACCTGTGTCCCAAGGTCTCTTATCACACTTTCGGTGTTAAGTAGACTACCACCTATGTGGTAGTTCATGGGTACTGAGTTTTTACCAAAAGGGATGACAATGCACTTTTTGGCATTGAGCTTGAGGCCATGGCTTTGACACCAGGCATCTGTCTCAGCCAGGCCCTTTTGTAAGGATGTCCACATCTTTTGGAGTTTTGATTATGGCTCCTAGTTTGCAGTCATCTGTGAGCATTGTTAGCCAAAGACCTTCTGTGTTGGCCTGTACTTCAGAGAAGTAGATACCAAACAGGAGAGGACCTAGGACTGAACCCTGTGGTACTCCACTTGTCACTGGTCTGATGTTGAATTTGGAGTCTGCTACTTTCACAGTGTGGGTTCTGTCAGTGAGCCAGTTGGCAACCCATCTTGTGACATAGGGATTTATACCTAGTTTAGTGAGTTTATCTGTAACTCCAGAGGTGGGGATGGTGTCGAAAGCCTTGGCGAGATCTAGATAGGCTGTGTGAACCACCTTACCCTCATCTACGGCTTTGGTGACTGCTTCAAAGAAGTCTATCAGGTTTAGGAGACATGATCTGCCTTTTACAAACCCAAACTGGGTGGGGTCCTGAGTTTGGAGATTACCAATGTCATTGTTTATAAGTTCCATGATGATACGCTCCATAGCCTTGCAGGCCAGGCTCGTTAGGCTAATGGGCAGTACTTTCTGGGGTCTGTGGTGGCTCCCCCTGTGTGGAGTGGGACAACTGTTGCTGTGCACCATTCAGTGGGCACATAGTCTGAAGTGAGGCTATGATTATACATGGTACTTAGGTGGGGTGCCAATTTGTTCTGTAGTTCATGTAGAACACAGCCTTGGATGTCGTCAGGTCCCATGGATGCTGTGTTCTTGGCTTTGGATAGTATGTTTTTTACCTGTGCAGCCATAATTACAGGAACTTTGCATTCTTCTGGTATAGAGATGGGCCCTTTACGGGTAAAGTTAGCACTGAACCTATCTGCCAGGATGTTGGCAATTTCAGTTGGTTCTGTATATTTAGTGCCATTGTGCTATAACTCAGAGCAGATCTGAGTGTTGCCATTGAGATTCTTGACATAGCTATAGAATGCTTTGTGGTTGTCTTTAGAGTCAGTGGTGATTTTGTTTTCATAACTAGCTTTGGAGGATTTTATGAGGGCTCTCAGCTTCTTACTGAGGCTGACCAGGGAGATTCTCCAATCATGGGATTTTACTCTTTTTTTGCAGCAGTTTCTTTCTTCTGCTGTAGAGTTTGTTTATGGTGGGGGACCAACAGATTGGCTTCCTTTTTTTGGAGGATAGCATCTTGGTTCTGTTAGGGATTGCACAATCCATGCTACTATCTTGGTAATAGCCACACATGTAATGTCTTGATAGACTGTGGGGTATGACGTATGAGGGAGGGGTGTACAGTGCAGGCCGTATTGGTTGTGCAGGTTCTGTACATACTGGATGTCCATGTATCTGGTCCTGTAATGTGTCCCCTTCTTGTTGTCTTTTAGGAACAATGCATCACAGGATGCATCCCCTATTTACAACTGCTGAGAATGCTGTTATCCTGGATGGCCTCAGACTGCATCATCACATTCTGCTTTGAAAGGGGTTGACAACATCATGAACAGCATGCAGCATTGTGGGATGACCTTGTCAGGCCAAAGTGGAGAGCAGGACAGGACCTATGAGCAGGTCACACAGGGCCATAGATATGTTCAATGCCACACATCAAAGGGAAGCTGCTATGGCCAGGAATTGTGTTGACACCAGTGGAAAGCCTGCAACAGAACAGCCACTCACAGCCACAGAGGAATTCCTGGCAAAACTAAAATCAACCACCAGCTCCCAGCCATCCATCATCCCATACATCCTGGAAGTGGGTGCCACAGCGTCCACATCAGAGGAGCATTCAGGTAAGCTTACTTTGCTCACCAGTGTAATACTGTATCAGTCATTGTGGCAGTATATGGATGTTGGGTCTATCTGCATTGGGGGGGGGGAGTTGCTTTGATGCACAGTTGTGCGCACATACTCAGAATGTCAGCAATGTAGGCAGTATCACATTAGCTACTGTACATGTGAATATATACACATATTACCCTCTAACAGTGCAACATTTGGTATTGCTGACAATCTCTCTCCCTCACATTTTTATAGGTACACCAGGTGTGACCGGAGTCTATGGTCCTGTACCTGGTAAATGTGATACTGTTGTTTTATGGCTTATATATACCATATGAACATTAAGGGCTGCCATTTAGCCCAAGGCACAACTGTTATGCTTAGCTAGAGTGGAATAGTTGCATGTTCCATATCGGAGCAGGTGACTACAGTGCATACATCGGATAATCACAGTGGTATTTGTACAAACACTAATGAGTTTGCAGTTATAGTCATGAAGATGCATGCAGCCTGCTATACAGGAGGCAATGACTCCAAGATGCCTGTTCAATCACTATAGGGAGGTGGTACAAACCATTGGTAGTGATACTACAGCAGGCATATCATTCTCAGGGTAGGTGTACTAGGTATTATGTATAGTTCTATCACATACACTTTCATATTGTGTACCCCACAAGTGTAGTGTACTGACAACATTCACTAGATCTAGCTGAAGTGCATGTTAGAAAGGACCTGTCTTGTCTGTGTATGTTGTGTGTTTGTGTGTTGTGCATGAGATCAGTAATGAGAAGATATGTGACTGGTAATATAGTTGTGGCTCCTCATCTGTATGACTCTGTGTGGATTACCATACATAATAGTGCAGGTAATAATGTACTGATTTCATTTTCCTCCTCATGGGTGAACAGGAGGGTTGGAATCTGTTCCCCTCACAACCTGTTGTCAGTGTCCTATCAGGCTCTGATGACGATGGTGACCATAGTGAAGCACAGGTGGGGTTGTCAGGGGTTGAATCTATCCCAGAGGTTTACATCCCTCTTCTACTCACATAGTCCCTGCACACAGTCAGTATGCCCACACATACTCAGTCCCCAGAGGCCACAGATATTGGACAGTCACATGGTGTCAACATTGAACAGGAGAGTGTGACAGCTATGGCATCAGTGAGTGTAGACATTGGCCATAACCAGACAGCTGGCTTGGTCCCACACAGGCAGATTGACAGATTCTCAAAGGGGGACTGCTATCCATCTACCTCCTGTCAGAGGTGTCACATCATGGGTCACTCACCACATATTTTCAGGCCATCATGAAGGCACAGGCACATACTGAACGCAACACCAGATGGATGCTCAGGGTCATGGATGCAGCACACTCTGACAGCCATGACTGCCTCAACCTTATTGGTGATGTCACTGATGTAGTAGAAAGATGGTGGGCTGAGACAGTGTCGGTCTTTGCTCACACATTATGCTGGAACATCTGGTTGGGGTAAGGCATCAGGCACATGCACGTAGGTCAGCAACACCATTGGCTGAGAGACCATGTGTCCATCCACACTCACACTCCCATAGTGGCAGTACCTCCAGTGCTACAGAGGGAAGCATGCTGTCCACACCAAGACATGGCAGGCCATGTGCACATGATCCTGGGTGGTCCCATGGGGGACACGGGCCCAGCAGACAGCTGTAACCATCAGGTACTAGCACTGCATCCAGTCTTGGGCATGGTGCTGTTAGTGCCACTCCTAACAGAGCAAGTTCCCGTGTTCATGGCCAGAGACAGTAAACTGTTCACTCTGTCATGTACGGTCCACAGCTGTCCAGCATACACACATGTAGGTCTAACACTGGGCTTGACTGTGTACATGCACATGCTCAAACATCACTGTCAGATGAAGGTCACCAATAGACACACTTGGCACCTGTCCATGGCACATCTGACCAGCACCCCTTCCTAACTCAAACACCTGCTGCCAACTGTATGGCACAGCTGTGGCCTCTGACACCCGTACACCACACCCTGTACATGTGATGATATCTGTGCCACATCTCTGTCATCCATGCAATCAATGCAGGGACATGCAAATATGTGTTTAATGCACAGAGTGACTATATTAATTTCAATGTAGCTGTGTAGTGCAGTATTGTTATGCCATTGCAAGGGTCATGGGCCACAACAGGTACTGTGTGCTGACATGTCTTATGACTACACAACAAATCTTGTGTATCTTAGGTATCTTAGGTGGATGTTGTTAGACTGGTGGTAGTGTGACAGAATGACAGGTGTATCATGGACCTGTGTATGTTTCTGTTCCAGAGGTTTGAGTTATTATGCTATGGGCACATGATGGCAGTACAGCAGCGCAGGATAGTATGGTGGCACAGCAGAAATATGACATCAGCAAGGTACGGCAGTATTTGTGCATGGTTCCTTGGGTGCGTGTGTGTAGAAGATCATGTCTGGGACAATGGGGTCACTGGCAAAATTGTGCACTCATATTTTGTGAGAAGGTCTGTTACTCTTTATACATGTCACCTGCATTTTCTGATCATACAAACCTAGATGGTGGCATACATCAGTGATGCCTATATAGAACCTGAAGCTTGTCGCAGGGCTATGAAATGCATAATGATTGTATAGAAATAGCCCATACGGGCATGTCCATAGTGATACTAGGGGATATATCTGTAATGACACACATAAACACACACACACAGTTGGCTAGTGGGAAACTGGAACCCCTATCTATCTGATATTGCACACTACAATTCACAGTACTTATTCCAGTGCCATGGAGTTTATCTGATTTTGCATTGTCAGCCAGTACTGTTAAGGTGGATGACATAAGCAGGTCTTGTAGGGGAGGGCATTTAGAGGCCAGTAGCTAGTCTTAGGCCCATAAAATGCATGAACACTGCGTGAAGGTTACCCATATGGGTTTGCTTGTAGTTCTGCAGATAGATACATGTATACACACAGTTGGTTGCTGTGAGATTAGAACCCCTTCCTACCTATTAGTTAGCACTACAGTTTAGAGTACTTATCGCAAGCGCCATGGAGATTACTTGAAATTTAACTCTCAGCCAGTGCTGTTAAGGTGGTTGACATCAGCAGGATTTGTAAAGGAGGCCAATGTAGAGGCCATCAAGTTGTCACAAGGCCTTAAAATGTATAATCATTACCCAGAGATAGACATGTCTGTACTGATGCAAGAAGTGATATTTACACAAAGGCAGAGAGAGTTGGCTGTTATGAGATTAAAACCCCCTACCTATCTAGTAGCACACACTACAGCTTGCAGTAATCATCACATGCGCCATGAAATTTACTTGAAATTAGACTGTTAGCCAGTGCTGTTAAGGTGGTTGACATCAGCAGGCTTTGTAAAGGAGGCCACTGTTGAGGAAAGCAGGGCCATAAAATGAATAACCAATGCACAGACATAAGCCAGATGGGCATGTCCTTACTACTGCAGGGGATATATCTGTATACATACACAGACACCCAGAGAGTTACTTGTTATGAGATTAGAATCCCTATCTATTTAGTTGTACACACTATAGCTCATAGTACTTATTGTATGTGCCACAGGTTAAGCCGGTTGCATTTGCTGATGCAGCCACAGTACTTATGGCTTACACAAAGTGGTTTGGCATTACACAGCATGTGTGGCCTACAGAGTGTTCCAACTTGCTACTGTTATTGTCTCTAGTGTCATAGGAGTGAGTACCTGTTAATACCCCTGCTGTGTGTGTACAGTTCCCAGTTTGGCCATGTCTGGCTGGTTGCAGTTTGGTTGGTGGATAATTGCTATTAACAATATGACCTGTCCAAGGCCTGCATTATAACACCACCTGCTCACTGTTGTCTGTCTACAGGGTGACATTCCACAGGCACAAGGTTCTGTGGGTGTGTGGATTTTATCCTTTTGCAGCCTTGGTCTGTTGCTATCAGACAACTGTTGTGATGTGCAGGTGCAGATAACTGCAGCATCCTGTGTGTAAGTATATATATATATATATATATATATATATATATATACATGTGTATAAAAGGGATGTCATGTTAACTCTTGCTGTGTGTGTACGTTATGTAAATGTGTTATGTAGATATGTGTAGAGAGTCAATATCAGTCAACACATTATTTAGCTTGCTGTGTGTGTGTGTGTGTGTGTGTGTGTCTGTATATATATATATATATATATATATATATATATATATATATATATGTGTGTGTGTGTATGTGTGTGTGTGTGTCACATACTGATAGGGTGATCATCTGTGAGGGTGATAGGGGGAAACATACATAACTGTCTGGATGCACAGACATATAATTGTTCTTTGGGCAGAAGAGACAAGTGACATAGGCTCATGTAAGCTGTGTAGGAGCATGCCCATTGTGACTGTCAGTACTTACAAGGTGACTCCAGGCCAGGCCTACCTGTACTCCAGTCAAGGATTTTGTGTGCTGTAGACCATTGGCTGCTGCACCTGTTTCCAAACTCCACACCTCCCTGATATTTTGTCCAAGACATTCCCTGGCTGTTTGCTGAACGCAATATGTGACTCATACCTATCAACTGTACAGATTTGCATAGAATGTCCAGATATTTGCCTCATATCTGTGGTCCATGTTACATAACATTGCCGTTTTCTGACACATTCGTGACAAGTCATTAAAGAGTGATGTTAGGAAATAATAACAGACATTTGAGATTCAGACTGCAGATACTTCAGGAAATTTGTGGTAATGCATGGTCTGTTATTCTATCAATTCTTTACATTTGTAAGTGCAATATTTATCACTTGCCTCTATTTTTGGGCCTTTGTCCCACTTATATATATTCATGGCTTTGGTCAGATTTGTTGCTATAAAAGGCTGGGAGGTTTGATGTGACTGGGGTACATGCTGTTACACCACATAAAGGGTGAAAGTTTGCATACATCTCCCTGTACATGTTTTTGCAGAATGTCCGCCTATTGCCCCATATGTCTCCTCTGTTCCTCATGCAGTTGTAGTTTTCTGGTACTATACTGTAAAATGCAGGCAATGACGTGTTGTAACTACTGAGACATTTAAGTGATGGCCTTTACATCCTACAGCTAATCTGACCTGTTGCAACCTGCTGTTATACTAGCCACCTTCTAGGTTACTCAGACCATGTATAATGTCTGCCTGTAGGTTTGGCCCTCTGTCTCCCCATTTTCTCTGGCTTTGTCCAACTGTCTTGCAATAACAGATTGTGGTGTTATGGCAGTCTGTGGGACTCCTACCAAACGAGTTACTCACATGCAAAAGTTGTAGATGCGGCCAGCTTTGAACCATCAACACCATCACCTATACTAATGTATAGGTGATGTAAAGGCTGTGTACTACATGAACTACAAAATGAACTGGCACCCCACCTAAGTGTCATGTTTAATCATAGCCTCACCTCAGGCTTCATGCCCACTGAGTGGCGCACAGCTACAGTTATCCCACTCTACAAGGGAGGATCCACCTTGGATCCTGGGAACTACCGTCCCATCAGTCTGACAAGCCTGATCTGCAAGGGCATGGAACGCATTATCATGGAACCTATAAACAAAGACATTGGCAACCTCCACACACTGGAACCCACCCAGTTTGGGTTTGTGAAGGGCCGATCTTGTCTCCTGAATCTGATTGACTTCAAGTCGGTCTCCAAAGCTGTGGACGAGGGTAAGGAGGTCCACACAGCCTATCTGGACCTTGCCAAGGCCTTCAACACCATCTCCCACTCTGGAATCATAGATAAACTTAATAAGCTGGGCATAAATCCCTACGTCACTCAATGAGTTGCCAACTGGCTTACTGACAGAACCCAGACTGTAAAAGTAGCCGACTCCAAATCCAGCTCCAGACAAGTGACAAGTGGAGTACCTCAGGGTTCAATCCTGGGACCACTCTTGTTTGGCATCTACTTCTCCGAAGTACAGGTCAAAACTACGGGACTCTGGCTAACAAAGTTTGCAGATGACTGCAAACTGGGAGCCATTATAGAATCCCCAAATGAAGTGGATATTCTGCAAAAGGGCCTTACAGAAACAGATGACTGGTGCCAGAGCCATGGGCTCAAGCTTAATGCCAAGAAATGTATAATCATCCCCTTTGGAAAAAAACATGAACCCATGAACTACCACATAGGTGGCAGGACACTAAACATTGAAAGTGTGATGAGAGACTTAGGAACACAAGTGGACAGTGGTCTCACTTTCGATAACCACATCGCCACAACAGTCAGGAAATCCTTCTACATGGCACACCTCATCACTAAGGGCTATTCATTCAGAAAAAAGGAGGTCATTGTCCCACTGTACTCATCCATCATTAGACCCATTATAAAGTATAATGCCCCATTTGGTATGTACCTCACAAGACATCTGCAACAGCTGGAAAGGCCACAGAAATACCTCACTAAAAGAATCACAGGCCTAAAGCAGATGCCATATGCTGACCATCTAAAAAATCTCCAGCTATACTCTGTAGCATATCGTCTACTCAGAGGTGATCTTTGCTTAACATACAAGGCCATGTCAAACCCTGAGCTGTTGGACATGCTCCACTTAAAGCAATCCCAATCCCTCAAAGCCACACGCTCCAGGGATCTAAACCTTATCATCACAATGAACATAACATGCTGGAGGGATAGGTTCCTGACCCAGAGACTCCCCATACTCTGGAATAGACTGCCCATACATGTCTAGCAGAGCACCTCATTGGCCCTCTTCAAAAGGAACCTTGATGATTGGATGGGAGATAAGAAATTCACCCCAGGGATCATGTCAGTCGCCCTGCTAGACAGGGGCCCAGTGAAGTAAATATTGTGGGTAAAAATTTCCAGGGAATTATTATGGCTAGGCTTGCATAGGCCTTAGGGCCGATAGCCTAGTACCATCCTATGAACCTATGAACCTATTTAGCCCAGTGAGCCACACTAGCCATCAGAGAACAAGGTTTAACTCCTCACACTATCAACAGTGTACAGACATACACTGACCCATGCATTTTGTGGGTAAAATATGTGGCCAGATGGTATGTCGCAGCCCTGAAATGTGCGATCTACTGATATAACCTTGCAAACATACTCTGTTACTGCAGTTGTATGGGAACACAGATGTGTTGGGGGTAGGGGACTCTGGCATTGACAGTCATGCATCTGTCTTATGACTCCACTGTTTGGCATTTCCCTTGCATAATGCAGTGGGGTTTTCAGCTATGTGGCGTAATGATTATTATGGGGCACTCAGTATTGGACAAGAGTACCTGTTGTCCCAAGTGGCTGCTAGATCTCTGTAAGTTACCCAGTAGTCCACTCTTTTCCCTTGCATACATGAACCAGGTCCATATATATGCTACCATAGTCTAGTATCCTGTACATTTGTTGTATATGAGACTGACTTAGATTGTGAATGCAGCAGTTGAGAGACCTGTGTTTCAGGGCTGAGTCTGTCTGATGCACGCAGTACACAGCCAATACATGGTTAGGTATAGATTGTGTGGTATGGTTGGCATCCTTTTTACTATGGATGTGAGTCAGAGTAAGTTGTCAGTCCCTAGGACCCTAGGTTGTCAGTGCATGTGCTATGCTTTGCTTCTTGGCCAAGGCCAAAGCATACTAGGCATGCTTACGTCTGCTGCCTACAGGGACAGCCTCTGGGGGTTCCTTCTCCGAGTCCCCCCTGTGGGTGTTGCTGTGGAGACCTAGGCACTGGTGGGGGGCTGTGTGTCCATTCCCTGTGGTGATCTTGTTGCAGCTGTTTCCACAGGAACATATTGTGTAGAATGGCACATACAGTGAGCATCTGTGCACATGTGGCTAGACAGTATTGCAAGGCTCCACCAGATATACTGAGGCACCAGAACCATGACTTGAACAGCCCATACACATGTTCTATGATGTGCCTAGTTTGTGCCTGTGCCTCGTTATGGCATTCTTCACTAAGTGTGTATGCACGGTTCGAGTACTACCTAACATTCCCCAGTAGATGGCCATATGGGATGTCCCCCCGGCAAACATCTGGTACAGCTGTGATGCATGCCAGCTATGGGAGTTGTGATAACTGCCAGGGCTGCCAGCACACCCATTCATAATAATGCTCTGGGTATTGCACATGACCTGGCAGTTGATGGAGTGATACCCCTTGTAGTTGATGTAGACTCTACCCACCTCATTGGGCAGTGCTTTGATGTGGACATGAGTGCAGTCTATGGCACCCAGTACCTCAGGGTAGTGTGTTACATGGCAGAAGAGATGCATACTGTAGGCACTCTCCATAGGGGTGCGGGGCAAATAAATGTGCTCACTGGCATGTGTTTGCATGATATCCAGGCAATGGTGGAGCATCCTGGATGCTGATGCATGTGAGACCCTCATCATGTCCCCAGTTGGTCTTTGAAAAGTACCTGTAGCTAGTATCCTAAGGGCTACCCATACCTTTGTTTCCACTGGGATGGGTACCCCTCAGTTGGCTCTAGGTCTGAGGGTGTAAGAGCTTGTTGAGTTCTTATAGTATGTCCATGTCCACCCTGTAGCACTCTACACTCTCCAGCTCATGTAGCCCCTGGAAGGTTACCCTGGGCTTAAACACTCTTCTCATTATCAGTCTAGGCCTATTGTCAGCATCAGCATCAGCACTGAACTCAGCATCTAGCACATACAAATGTAGCAGAGCAGCAGCAGCCCCTAGCATTATCTCAGTTAAAATTCCCAAGTCTGTACTCCAATGGTGCAGAGTATGGAGGAAATCAGATTGTAAGGTATATGCATACTTTATAGTGCTCTGCTGCATATATAGCCTGTGTGATTGGCTAAGTATGATGCATTCCACCTGCCAAGTACATCGTTAAGGGGTTGGAATGGCAGTTTAGGTGTAACGGGTCATCATTAATTTATATATGATTGGCTTTCTAAGCCAATTTCTTTTTTTTTCTTCTTTTTTGACAGCCTTTCTTGCTAAGCATACCTCACAACCTGGAAACATCAAAAATGTGGACAAAGGCCCATGAAAATAGGTACAAATCTGTACACTGATTAACATAAAATTTGCATGCATAAATATGCAACCCCACCCATTCCAATGGAATTGTGGGATACCAACTTTCAAATGCAAACTGAAGAACAGACAACCAATATATGGCCCCAGACTCTGTAGTAAATGGTAACCATTTTTTTAAATGTGTAGAAATGATGTTCAATGGGAAGGGAAAAAATGATGAACCTTAGGATTTTGTTTTTGGTGACTTGCAGTATGTGGGTTTTGTAGTAAATGTAGGGCATTTAATGGTAGGTAATATTCTAATCTTAGCAAAAGAATATTATAGTTTGCTAGGACCCCCAAAAGTCATTCCCCATGGCCTACTAATCAGTGGCATAGCTTGAGTTTGTGCTGCATCAGGGCTGTCTTTGAGTTTGCTGCCCTTCCCCCTCACAAAAGCATGATAGAATGGGGCTGCTATACACAGCCCTCCCCCTGCAGCCATTCCAGTGTCCCATTACTTGGTTATTTCACCCCATTTACCATAAACACCATAATGTGTGTACTGCTTTACTTCTACGATGATTATTTGGATTTCATTTAAAACTTTTATTTTACATTTTATAGCACAAACACTTATACACATCTGCTAAACAAAGCAATATAATCTCACAATGAAAATAGACTTAGTATTAAAACTTCTCTGCCCTTGAAACTCACAGTCATTGAAACAACATATGAAACCCACAATTAAAAAGAAAATGCATCTGGACAGTGGTGGATAAAGATTACCTTTGGGCTGTTTTCAAACCATATGACCCATTGCACATGAAACACACATGTGTTCTTTGATACACCTTCCTGATTGTATTAAATTACATTCCTTGTATAATACAGCACACTTGTTAGACCGCATTTTAAATTTATTGTTTTGAGCATTTTTTCAGCAAGCAATGAAACAAAATGCATGAACCAATATTGACAAAACTGCCCAATTCAGAATATTTCCATCATAAAAGTCTACTCAGTATTGGTAAATATGCACAATCTCTGCAGAATTAAAAGTCATCTAAATAATCTGCATGATCTATAACTAATGAAGAGTTTGCTGCTAGCAAACAACATTATATTTCTTTGTTTCATCTACAAATAAAGTGCCTGTTCCCTTTGAGGAATAACGTACCTATGTTACATTAAAAAATGATAGGTTAGTAATATTGCAATAGGGAGTGGATGGCAAACTGATAACAGGTTCATATTTACTAGGTATCTCCAGCAAAGAGAATATTCTCAGGACTGCAGCATCCAACTCCTGTAAAAGTATGACACAGTACAGTATCAGCAATCCATCTACATACTGTGGGGGGAGAACCTCCAACCTTTTGCATCAAAAGCAAGTATTCTACCTGTTGTGCTACTAACACAAAAAGACTTGGCATAACACAAACAGACTTGCCATAAGCAACTGGGAGTAGAACCCATGGCTTTCTGCATCAAAAGCAAGTATCTATCTGTTGTACTACTAACAACACAAGCAGACTCAGCATGAGCAGCACTAAACTTATCTCCCCCTGAAGAACAATGCAGCACAAGGAAAAAAACAAAATGTATGGGGGGACAACAAAGGCCCAAACCCAGGGAAACATTTTAAACATTGCTTGCAAAATCTTAGATAAGCTGCTAGAATAAAAGGTTTTGCATTACCATATGTTTCCTGAAAGATAGGAAAATTGAAACTTAAATGGCTATCATTATTTAGTGAAGTCAGTTCTCATGGATTTGCCAGGAATCCTCAAATTTTAAGAGGAACAGACCAAACCTATGAGCCAAACATTCCAGACCTGAATCACAAGTGGTGGAATGGGTAGAGAGTTTAGCCTCTTGCTCCTTGTATGTAAGGTACAGGGTTTGAGTCAAACTAACTCTAAGCAGCAGTATCTCCTGCCATTAATGTAATGCCTGCCTGCAAGTTGAAATGCTGATGCTGTTTCACTAGCACACAGCAGCTGTAAACAACCATTAAGTAAGTTTCTCCAACATATCTCTAAATTACATTTTTTACTTAGAAGGAGCCAGGGGAAGAAAGATGTGCTTAAATTGGCTGGGCAGCCTCATGAGCCTGGCATCATTGTACCCTGCACATGATGACGTCAGGAGTAAAAAAAAACTTAAAAAAAACAAAAAAAACCCCCAGGAAGTTTGGAAATTATAGGGGCCACTCGGTAATTCATGGTACCCAATATTTTGCCCTCAAAACTGGTATTTACTGAGGAATTTGGTACGGTTGCAAAGTATGTTGCTAAGCCCTGCAGTGCGGCAAGCAAACCCACCCACAGGTATAAGCAATTTTCAGCAGTCAGTAGACACACCCCTATGAATGGGCATGCTCAGAACAGCTCAAACAAGCTTAAACACATGCCCTGAAGCTAAACATAGCTTAGCAGCACTGGACACACCCCCTGCTCAGCTCAGCAGCACGCAAACAGGCACCTCTGTGCAACAATGGGCTTAAAGAAATAGAGACACACCCCTTACTGATGTCAGTTACCTCTTCTGTTGACACCAACATGGTCCTGGGGCTACATAGATTTGATCTGCGGGCACAGATAACCATCTTTACTATTCAGTAACCCCAGCTCATTTGCATACAGATCTGTACACACAACCTGGAAACTACACTATTCCAGGACCTGCCTCCTTAGCAACCACAGACATCTGCCATTGTACATACTCCATGCAAGGCCTGTAATGCATTATTGTCACATATTTTATTTTTTTGTTTCGTTTTTAAACTTTTAAATGTTTTTTTTTTTTTGCATAATGGCATGTTTGTGCACTGTTGCGTGCCACACAAACATAATATGGGTATTTAAAAAAGATATTTTGCATTTTGTTTCATTACATTTTAGACACACAGGTCATAGTTTTGCACATATCTGTGTCTGCTTTGCTATTTCTGACCTTCTAACAGGGCTTTTACAGCTCCTTCACTTTTTAATTTCACGTACACAGAATTTTTCCGTGTGCACTTCTGATACCTACACATAATATGCATAACTGCCTATTTGCTTGTTAGATTGCTCTACACCCTCATTTGCATGCAATTAACCTGCTTATGAGGTGATTTGCATGCCATGGACACTTCCGTGTTGGCATGCTCAGCTCATGCACTCAACTCTGTTTACTGGATTGCATGGCTGCTTACTTCCATGTAAGCTCTGTGCCACTATTCCTACATGGAAAATTAATCCAATTAGGCTTTATTGAATTCCCCTCTTGTCTTGCACCTGCATGTATCAGTGTGGAGGAAGAGGCAACATTGTACAGATTTGTTATTAATTTGATCATAGAACTTTTAAAAAGTTTTATACTTTCAAGAGAGCCATAATAAAAAGAGTCTATGCACTCTGTGAAATGCTTTCAATGTGGCCAAGAGATTTTCTTTATCACATTTTCATTTATAGAAGTAGGCTATTAGTTCTAGTGTAACCTTATTGCCTAGTGCAGTATTATTATATTGGGTTTGTTGACTGCACATAAAATTCAATGAAAATTTATCATCAGCTTTGCTGCCAGATTTTTGATATGATTGGCCAGCATTATTCGTATGTCTTCACTTCTAAGTTAATCGCTGAAACTGGTCTGTATATTTTAGTGAATATCACATCTGAACCTTATTTGAGGATAAAATGGTAACATATTAGTTTAGATATGAGTCATAAATCCCATATTTACTAATGTAATTCTAGAAGTTAAGTCATTTTTGTGCAATGTGGTATTTAAAGATTTTATAAAAAGCTGTTGTGAAACTACCTGGCACTATAATTTCCTTTATTTTTAGGTCACCAGTAGCATCTCTTATTACCTGAAGGTTTATTTTCTCATCAAACATTTTTGTAGTTTCTTCTGGTAACCTGTTATTATGGTCTAACTCCACTCCATGGACAGGGAAACAACTATATTGCAATCACTTCTTGAGGAACAGACTGCATTAGGATCGATTGAAGTTTGTAGGCCAGTGTGCCATGGAATAAAAGGATAAAGGCATAACTATAGCCCTGGTGACCCGGGTTTGATATGGAGCTTGGGTGTTTGAGGTGCTGGCAGGGAGAAATTAATGATCTCATCTGGGGGGAGGGCATTCGTATAGGTGTTCACTGCAAGGATGCATGGTCCATAGAGAAAAGTAATTCTTGGATAGAACAGGCAAATGGGGAAAATCAAGGGGGAGATCATAAATGAAAAAATGTCACAGTGCAAGCAGTCAACAGCAAAAGACACATGGATTCCCTTAAGTTCTACACAGACCCCAACCCTAGAATGGAGGGAGCCCCCAAATAGATATAATCTAGGGGATGTAGGGCAGGCTGCCTGACCCAGCAATGGATGGGAACACTGAGGTAAAAGACAGAAAGAATGAAGTAGAAGGGGAACCAAAACAATAAAATAATGAATGATGGTCATTTTGCAACTGGCCCTTCTCATTTATTGGGCTTAGGAGGTTTTATAAGATTTTTTTAACAACGTTGAAGGTTTGGTTGTCAGAATTGTTCTGCAGCTTATATTGTGATTTTGCATTGCCAGTTCAAGGTCAGTAATTTGTGCTTATGCTTCTTGATTTGAGTGATGCATAACTTATTAGGCTAATCCTCAATGTGAATTAGAGATTGACCCATCTCATGTCTATGTGTATATGTTTTTCTCCCCTTTCTCAAGAGAATCACTTAAAATGATTTTACACAATCTGGCAGGCCTTTGTATTATTAAGTAGTGATTTATTTATCTGTTACAGTGGTTTTCAGATTTGTCTGAGATATAGATTTAGTCATCATCCTGTATTGAATGGTCCAAGATTGTTCTGTGCTCCATCGTCACACCTTTTAGTTCCCTGATACGGTTATTTGAAATTATGACAACATTAATTGTAGACCGTGATTTGTATGATGGTAAGAAGAAAGTAGCCTCTCTGCCATTTGGGTGTTTGAGCATATATAGATAATGCTATGATTTCCTTAACAGATCTGAGTTCCCTTCATTTTGGATTAATTTATTAATTAGTATATCTAGAATCTTGTTTATAGTCATGGTCTAATCATATGTTATTATGATGCTATGAGCAATTAGCCCATTTGCTATACCAGTAACTCTATTAAGAAACTAAAATTTGTCAGTGTAATGGGTATATATAGAGGTTGTTAAGTGCTATAGATTATTTTGCATTTTGTCATTAGGCACTGTCTTCCTTTTCACTTGCTGTTGTAGATTTGTGTTTCCCTAGTGATTCTTTTTGTTAACTTTGCCATCCTTTGGGAGTTATCAATACTCCCTATAGCTAAAATATGACAAATCCATTTTTACTTTATTTCTGTATAATTTTCTTCCATACGTGTATTTCCTGTATGCATATTACATAGCATCATATTTTATATACTAGATGCCAAAATAATTTACTTTGTTGACAGACAGATGCCCTGTCCAAAATGAGAATTAAATTCATGTGCCAAATTATGCACCTGATGCAGAACACAAGCTGGTAATTAAACTCAGGTTATCTAGGTCATGGGGCTTTATTTCTTTACGCCCCAGAGCCAAGTATCCTTTGTGACCTCTCCCTACATAATGCATTACAACCCATGTTGTTCATGTAAACTGACTACTTCCTAATAGGTTTATAAACTCTTCCCATTTGTTTATAAATTGATGAATCCACCCACAAAATAGATGCACACATATGCATACTCCTTTGTATCACAGCACTTGAGGTTGAATATCTTGAGTCTCGACTTGCTTGTCAGCCAAAGAACTGGAGTTGCTAAACATTTTATGTGCACAGCATTTCTTACTAGATTGTATCAGGTCAAAATGCATTCTGATTTGGATTTATACTGATGCAGTTAAAAGCATTTTTACATATGTTTTGCAAGAAAAGAATATTCCATTTTTTATGATGCCCTGTCTGTGCCTGAACCTGGACTGCAGTGTTGCTGTGTCTCACAACAAGCATCACTTAAAGTTACACCTCTTCCATCTTTTTGGTGCTATTCATGGGCCTGCTCTGTGATGCACTGCATCTTCTGAGTGGAATAAGTCTAACTGATCCCCAAGAAATATGTATAAAATAAGTGGCAGCAAGTAAAAGTTAAGAAGTTTGAAAATTGTCACATTATATTACTTGAAAAAATCAAATAAAGACTGTATCTGTCTGATACTGGGTATACATGTTGACCTGCTCTCCAGTGAACATATTAGTAGCACCATCCTTGCATTAAAAAAGTGGAAAGCACAGTATACAATGCCAATTTAAATAATACACATTACAGCAGCCCAGAATACAAGTCAGACAGAACCATCTAGCAAGAGTTAAAAGTGTTCATTGTTTACTGAATCACTGCAACTTGACATGAAAAAATAAATAAAATAAAATTGGAGCCATGTGAATGTCCTAGATAGCCATTTGAACAGGCCAATAATTGTAAGTGAGTATTTTAGATTAATTTGGAAAATCAGGCACAGCTCATGCTAATTATCTGTGACTTTGTTACATCTTACCTTTCAACCATAACAGGCATGATTTACAATCTAAAAACATCTGCAAATTATATTATTTATAAATTCCATTTAGTAGCACAGAGTTCTTATAATGGTTAATGAAATATTACACAGACAGACCACATCCCAAAGCAATGCAATTGGATCCATGAAACATGCAGCGTACTCATTTTAAGAATGTAAAGCAAACCCAAAAAAGAAAGCTGAACTTTGCTATTTAGGTGAAAGAAAGACGACTTACATACAAATGCCTTATTGCTTCCTTGATAGCACAATGTATTTCTCAAATTAGTTAAGGATCTTTTTGAAGTACCCTCTGAGATTACATGATTTGTAGAAGAGATAGTTAACATATGCAACAAAATCAGTGTCTCTATTTCTTTATCTTTATGTATGCACTTGCGTATATATTACTTCTTAAGTCATTGCCTCTCCAGCAGGATAACCAAGCCTCAGATTTTTTTTCTTGACATTATAATGCAAATAATAAACTCTTCTCAAACAACACTGGGCGATGTTAATGCAGATTGTCAGGTCAGAAACATTGACTTTAAATGAGAATCATCCACTGTAAAACTAATGTGCCTAACTGTACAACACAAATTAAAAAAAATGAATATGGCAGTGTAAGCAATGTCTCTAAACTGCTCCTGAACCCGGGCAGCATTTCTAGCTTAATAACATTCAAAAAAATCTTTAAAACCTAGAGACCAATACTAGGATAGGGCAAAAGTAATAGCAATCTGACCTTAATGAGAAAGACTTTTAAGAACTGAGTTTGTCATTAACAACTGACGATTGCTTTTTATACTTGGCAAAAAAAAAAAAAAAAAAAAAGACTCAGAAAGAAGCATAAATGTAATACAAACATGCAAAAATTTAAAATCAATGCAACAAAAGATAATAATAAATACTACTACTACTAATAATAATAATGGCCATAAATAAAAGTTCAGTCACTACTTTTAACACTTAAAGCTGTGGATGTTAGAATAAGCAAAATCACTGTAAGAACAGAAGAAGCAGAAAAGTACATTTTTGAACTGAAAGATTTAGTGGCAAACACCTCTAAAAGGTACTCACTGCGGGGATCCACTTAAAAAAAAATAACATGCTGTCATGAAGACACAGTCATGGAAAAATAGTCTACTGATTGCAAGAATCCCAGAATTTATCATACCTGGTATACTGCTTGTAACAGTTCATGACATACTTGAAATAGCTGCAGGTCATAATTTGCACAGAGTAAGGTACATTGTGGGAAGAACACACAGTACCCAAGTGAGTCATCCTACAGCCCTCATTGCTCATTGTACATCTACTTTATCCAGATCAGCAGATATGCAAAAAGAAAGACTGAAATAATATGGGGCAACTCTTCCATATCCATTACAGCAGTTTCAGCCAGCCAAAATTATAAAAGGCAATACATGTCTGCAATGTTAAGGAATTAATCCAAACAAACATATACTTAGAAATATCTGTCCACACATACTGTGGTTTCCTTGGAAATGCTATCCACACATGCTGTTGTTTTCTTACAAATGAAGCCTGTATGGGGTTGCAGAGCATATATGGTCTTCTGAGCTTGTAAATAACCCATTTCAAAACCAAGGTACTGGTACAGTAAGGAGTAGCAGGCAGTTCCAGGTATGTGTATGTAACACCTTGATTTCATTAGTGTTTTTCTCATGATTAGGAAATCACAATGAGGTGCTGTTCATACAAAAATATATTCTTGATGACTGGAGTGAAAGTTTTCTATTTGTTAAGACACCAATATAAAAGTGACTGTGGTAATCACAATGTATAGTGACTGTCCGGGTCTGGTAGGTCTTTATGAAAACATTATTAAGAGCCTGAAAAGTCACTGTGGTAAGGTCTAAAGTATAGCAAACATCCAGGACAGGTAAGCCTGCATGAATATATTAGTAAGAATCTACAAACACTTTTGTTAATCAGAGGGTCAAGTGAAAACTTTTCAGGTCTTTGTGAGGTAAGACTAACTTAGAGCAGGAAAGGAAGGAGCATCTAGGGTGTCAGGATACAGAAAACACATTTTTGCCTGTAGAAGATATTGAGGGTAAAGTTTAATTGTCTTAAAAGGGCAGAATGTCATGAGGTTAGTTATCTTTTCTAATAGGCTGGTGCAAAATAGCGTATATTAAGAATTGAGAGCTTTGTATCCAGAACAATGTTAAGCAAATTACAGACTTGGTTATGGCAGGTACACATGCATTTTGATGACAATTATTGTTTCATGGGCTCAGTCACATTCCGTGGAAGAACAGGTCATATTTTTCTGACCTTTAAACTTTAAAATGAAGCTGTTGAAAAGTATATCAGGCTTTAAAATTATAAAGGTAAGTTCACTTAGCAGAATATAGGATATTGTTGTTTCAAAGTTTGGGCATGTCATTTGTGACTGCAATGACTGGCATGTGCTAATCTAATGCATCATGTATATATATATATATATATATATATATATATATATATATATATATATATATATATATACATACAAGATAATACAGTGATGTCAATGCACTACCAGCAAGACATTTGAAAACAGAAACGTTAGTAGACTTCAGTGTGACACCCGTGTACTGGCCCAGAAATCAAGGAGCCTCAATCCTGATCACTGACACCAGTGAGGGGCATCCATATAGAGAAAAGATAATAAATACACACACACAGTAAAGTACAATTTCCCTGAAGAGCACACAGAGATCACAGTCAGTCTGGGGCTGGTTTCTCCCTTTCTCTCCAGGTCCCCAATAAGACTAACCACTGGCACAGCTATAGGGTCCAGATCTCAGCCTAGTGGGCAAGCTAAAACCTCCAGTACCCTGTCTGTCCAACCAGTGCTTCGTATCCCTGCCCAAGTAGCTGACATACACACACTTTGAAATAAGAGTTATATCTAGCCACACAGACACTCCTGGGGAAGGCTGGCACAGGTTCTCCAGCTGTGCCCCTTTTACCCAGACTATACGGTAGTGCCACTTGCCACCACCCACTAATATTTATCAGCTACTAAAAAGGCCCTTAACAAAGGGTGTCCAATTATTACTATGCAATATTATTATCCTAATGGTAGGTGCAACTGAACATTCAAGGCTTATTGGAGTGGCTTGGCCAGTATCACTAAATACATGCAATGAACTCTTAGAGCTTAAATTATTTCTATACAAAACAACCACAGTTGAAAGGTTTAAAAATATTTAATAATAAATAATAAAAACACAAGACAATACCTCTTACTACACAGTGCTAGTCTAGAGCTCAGAGATCACAGAGAAATGTTTAAAATAATACAATAGAAAAGTTCTGACATCACAGAAAAAAACTAGTCTAATTTTCCTATTTCCTAGCTGTAGCTAAGAGAAAACACAGTTCTAAAATAAGCTTACATATAGAGCAAGACAGTGATAGTGATGTTGGATGTTCTCAAGACAAATGCTAAATGCTCTCATTCTTTCTGTCCTTAAATTGATAACACAGCACCACTGATTCATTTCAGATTACATCATTTCTTTCTGGTTCCCAGGCTAACAGAAACTCAGAGGTTAATATCCCTTTTGATCTTGTAGCTTGTCAGGAAGCCAGATCAATAAAATAAATTATACATGTAAATTTTAGCCATTAACTCTTGCCTCAAAACAGTAGGCAGAATGCCTCCCTCTGGACATCTCGGCTCCGAGTTTTAAATCAAAGAATTTCACAATGCTTGACTTATCAGCTTTCTTACAGCAGAGTGTACTGTTGTTACATTTTTTTCAGTTCAACATCCAATACAGTCTTTTCACATTTAAGAGAACAAGCCTGTAGCTTACATTAATATTTACAAATGACAGAGTTATCTACAAAATTCTACTTGGCTAGGCTGGCAGCCCTCATCTATCTTCACATTCAGTATTATTTACACATATATAATATGTATAAAATCATGTAAGTCAAATAAAAATAAGCAGGGGAAGGAAAAAGGAATTAAGGAGGCAAAGTTGTATGAGTGTGTTCATAGGTGTGTACTAGACTAATGCCCTGGGGCCTTCACAAGCCTAGCCATAGGATTACCCTGGCATCGTGCCCCTCTTCCTTAGTCCCCAGTGCTTCAGTTGATAGAGCTACTGGAGTGATCCCTGGGGTGAATTTTCTATTTCCCATCCACTCATCGAGATTTCTCTTAATGAGGGTCAGCGAGGTTCTCTGCTTGACATGTATGGGAAGTCTATT
This sequence comes from Protopterus annectens, assembly GCF_019279795.1. Lineage (NCBI taxonomy): Eukaryota > Metazoa > Chordata > Ceratodontiformes > Protopteridae > Protopterus > Protopterus annectens. The sequence goes on from NC_056727.1 coordinate 331,314,445, forward strand.
CCATAGCATGGGCAGTCTCTGGGTTATGAATTTGTCCCTCCAGTACGATCTGTTGATTTTGGTAATGTGATTCACGTCTCTGGAGCATATGGTCTGGAAGGATTGTGATTTCTTTAGATGTTGCATTTCTAACAGAGCTGGGTCAGACATGGCTTTGTAAGTCAAACAGAGATCACCTCTAAGTAGGCGATATGAGACAGAGAATAGTTGTAGTTTTTTTAGTCTGTCCATATAGGACAAGTGTTTAAGGCCTAGGATTCTCTTTGTGAGGTACTTTTGTGGCCTCTCCAGTTGTTGCAGGTGTCTAGTGAGGTACATGCCAAATGGGGCATTGTACTCGATGATTGCCCTAATGAGGGAAGAGTAGAGGGAGACAATGACATCTTTCTTCCTGGATGCAAAACATTTAGTAATGAGATGTGCCACATAGAAGGACTTTCTGACCACAGTGGCAATGTGGTGATCAAAAGCGAGGTTTCTGTCAACCTGTGTTCCCAGATCTCTTATAACACCTTCTGTGTTCAGTGGACTACCATTAATGTGGTAATTCATGGGAACAGGGTTTTTCCCAAAGGGGATTATGACACACTTTTTGGCATTGAGCTTAAGGCTATGGTTCTGACACCAGTCGTTGGTCTCAGTGAGGCCATTCTGTAAGATGTCAACATTACTTGGGGAGTTAATAATAGCTTCCAACTTGCAATCGTCTGCAAACTTTGTCAGCCAGAGTCCCTTAATGTTGACCTGGACTTCAGAGAAGTAGATACTAAACAAGAGAGGACCCAGGACCAAACCATGTGGGACTCCACTCTTGACTAGTCGGCAGTTTGACTTGGAGTCAGCTACTTTCACACTGTGGGCTCTATCTGTGAGCCAGATTTCAACCCACCTAGTGAAATACGGGTTGATGCTTAAGTTAGTGAGTTTTTCTATGATTCCTGAGTGGGGAATGGTACCAAAGGCCTTGGCCAGATCAAGGTAGGCTGTATGAACCACCTTGCCTTCATCCACAGCTCTGGTGACTGGCTCAAAGAAGTCGACCAAGTTGAGCAGGCGTGATCTACCTTTCATAAAACCAAACTGTGTGGGATCAAGAGTTTGGAGATTCTTTATATCCTTGTTTATTAGGTCCATGATGATGATTTGCATAGCTTTGCATATCAGACTCGTCAGGCTAATGGGGCGATAATTCCCAGGGTCTGTAGTTGCTCCTCCTTTGTGGAGAGGGATGACTGTAGCAGTGCACTATTCGGTAAGGACAAAGCCTGAGGTGAGGCTGTGATTGAACAGGGCACACAGGTGAGGTGCCAGTTCACTCTGTAGTTCATGTAGAACATAGCCAGGGATATTGTCAGGTCCCATAGAAGCTGTATACATGGCCTTGGACAGTGCTGTTTTAACCTGTGCAGCAGTAATACTCGGTACCTGGCAATCTACGGATATTGTGACTGGTCCTTTGGGGGGGGGGGTAAAGTTGACACTGAATCTGTCGGTCAGTATATTGGCAATATCTGTTGGCTCGATATAGGCAGTACCATTGTGCAGTAGCTCAAAGCAAATCTGAGTATTGCCATGGAGATTCTTTACATAACTATAGAAGGCCTTGTGGTTCTCTTTACTATCTACTGCAATTCTGTTTTCATAGCTAGCTTTAGAGGATTTGTTGAGGGATCTCAACTTTTTCTTGAGGCTGATAAGGGAGTTTTTCCATTCTTGGGACTTCACCTTATTCTGCATCAGTTTCCTCCTTCTGTTGTAGAGTTTGTTTATGGCAGACAGATTGTCTTCCTTTTTTTGGAGGAGAGTGTCTTGGTTCTATTGGGTATGGTGAGATCCATGCATTTGTGTACATGTTCATACAGTGCATTGGTGTATGATTCGGTGGTCATGCAACTATTCTCCATTTGCATGGGTGCTGTGAAGTTAGACACCTCTGTTTTTTAGGAAAATTGTAAAGCAGAATGGATGATAAAAGAGTTTTAGTAATAATCTGCTAGCTGATGCATGTTATCTGAGTGACTGTGTTATAGAAAAAAGTGGATGATGGCATTATATGTCCCATTTGATACTGCTTGCATTTTCATTAGTTTAAACATCTAGACTTAAACGCGATCTACGTTACTGGATAAGATGTGATTTCCCTTAGATGAAGTACATTGCTGTTAATTGACAGTTATATAAATGGATACAATAAACTGAAGTATTTAATTATAAGTATGATATGTGAACATCCACTTCCCACTCAGAGCTGACCAGTTCCTGGGTTCTCACAAACTCTTTATTCACGAGAAGACCCAGAAAAGTTGTTCTTGGAGTAACAATAATAGAAATAAGAGTACCATCAGCCACAAATAATCACAAATAATCACAAATAAGAGACAAAAAGCCTTACCAATCTGACTATGTTGGAAACAATTGGTTATTGGTAGAAGGTGCAACTTTGAAAAGTTACAAGGAAATGTGTTTGTTTTTGAAATGTACAGTATAGGCAGGCATTCCATCTCTACTGGTGAAACTGTTGTCAATAGTGTACTATGCCATGCAACTTACACAATTAGTTTATTTTCATTTATGTGTGCTCTATAAAAAATGTTGTGCAGCAAGAGTGTATGAAGAGCTGCCATGTTCACTATAGATTAGTCAGGATCAAGGAGATCAGAAAAATACATTTGCATAGTTACCCGTATCCATTGTAAACAGTACATAGAAAGAAGAAGGGAAAGTACATTGATCAAAATAAAAATGTGTAGTCTTGGCCTTCAAACGATAATGGGCCAAATTCATGAATGCCTGCACTTAGTGCTGCTGGTGTATGCATGATTTGGTATTCATTAAACAGCTCTGCACTCCATGCATGGCCTTAAAACAAGGATAAGCAGCACAATATAATAAGGAAGGTTTAAGTAGCTGAATTACATGCTAATTCAACAATCCATCATGGCCGAGCTATTCAGGAACATATAAAGTGAGTGTTTACACTGAGTGCTCTCTTTTGTCCTGAAATCCACAACTGTTTGGAATATAGCCACAAATACACTTAGAAAAAACATGTTAGGGGTTTCTGTTGCCATCATTAACTTGTACATGCAATAGACTTTAATTCAATGCTGCTATTGCCAGACCTTAGCTGAAAAGAAGAAGGGTTTTCAGATCCCATTTGACATATCATGGACTTCATGATACCAGAATTGTAAACCAATACATGGTGAGCAGGGAAACAATAGAGGAAATATGCAACATCTGTTATCCTCACCTGACACCCAAGAGAAATTATGGATAAGCCATCCCAAGGCAAACAAAGGTACATGTTTGTAGCATTATGAATACTAGCTACAGGGACTTTGCCAAGGCCCCCAGGGATATATTGGAGTGTCACAGGCCTCAACGTCTAGAATCTTATGTCACTTTCTCAATGCAATGCTACAACATACAAGAGATCATATCTAGTTCCCACGCACACCAGAGGAGACAGCCACAACCATGCAACAGTTTTATGCCATAGCACACTTTTTGGGGTTCATAGACTGCACACACGTAGAAATAAATTCCCCATCTAGTGAACAGGGAAGGAGGTACATAAACAGAAAAAGCATACCACTCTATTAATTGTCAGGTCATATGTAATGCCTAAGGGATAATCTACACTATGTGTGTAGGCAACCTTAGCCATTTCCATGTGCCACGCATATGTGAGACCTGTGATCTTTATACTTGGTTTGCTAGGGGTGACTTTCCACAAGGGCATCTAGTGAGGGGAAGCAGGTTATGCACTAGAACCTTGGCTCATGACACCTATGAGAAACCTATCAACTGCAATGAGCAAGGATACAATGCCCATGCTCAAACTAGGAATATAACAGAACATGTATTAGGCTTACTCAAATCAAAATTTTGTTGCCCAGTGAGATCAGGGGTGCCCTGCAGTATGACCCATGATGCCATATTGCACAATGTAATTCTCAAGAAACAGCTTTAACAATGACAATAAGGTTCTACACAGTTTCCAAGACCACAGACAGGGTCAGCAGTTTTAGCAGATACATCAACAATTGGGGCAACTCAGGATGAATATGGCTAGGTCTGTAAGGGCTCTGGGGATGTTAGCCTAGTAACTTCCTATGAACCTATAAGAAGTCTGAGGAAGAACTACCAGCCGCAGATGGTGCTGGCAGGCATGTACAATATGTCATGGCCTAGCTAAGAGGCAAAGGATGGCACACACAATTACCATCTAACTGAAAAAGTAAAATCCTAAGTACATACAAATATTAAAACTGAACCTGCCAATGTCCTTGGCCTTTACTTAACCATGTAGTTGTTGCATCCTGTCAGCAACACAGACAGAGTCAACCTCCATGGTCATATCTTGCAGCTGCAGTATCATCCAAGGTAAACGTTGGACATGCAAAAAAAAATTGTCAGTCATTATTTTCATATGCAAATACTTATTTGTCAATAAGATGAAACATGTCTGAACTCTACAGTAATGTCAGCAGTAAGTCACAAGTGAATTATGCAGTATATATTCATAACTGTGCCCAATTCTGTGTGTCATGCATAACATTTGACCAATGTAGATAACGTGACAATGAGCAAGCCAATGTTAGCCATCATTTGCACAAGTTTAAGAGCAGCCAATAACTCATAACTATAAAGACTGAATTAGTAAGAATAATACAACAGTACAATGACAGTCAACAAATACATAATTGATTCTTTACAACCAAACAGGAAATATAACTAATTCATTAAACATTTTTTGCAATACTTGCGATGAAAGCAAGTATTTGACTAAGCAAGCATTAACTATCCACTGTGCATCAGACATAGGAAACCCAATGTCACAAGTAAATGTGAAAAGTGCAGGGCTCAGTCTTCACCATTTACATAAGGTGGGTGGGGCTTACAGGATGGCAAGCCTGACACCAAAGAAATGAGTGTGTGTATGAGTAAAAAAACAGTTTTTCAGAAAGTGCATAATTTTCATGGCCAGTAACAAAAGACTGTTGACAGTCAGTAGTAATTGTTTAGCTAAACTGTGTGTGTGTGTGTGTGTGTGTGTGTGTGTGTGTGTGTGTGTGTGTGTGTGTGTGTGTGTGTGATGTGGGTATGGGCAAGATGATCTTTAATGTGTGTGGGTCTGCATGAACCAATCAAAGCACCTGTGCTAGTATTACATCTTTGTATATCAGACAGGTGTGAGCCATGCATGGTATAGCAGTCAGTTCACTGTAGTGATCACCGTCCATGAGAACTACCTCTACTACGAGTTGCACTGCTAATTCCATAGCCCTGGCTTGAAGTCAGGGTGATACATGAATGTGAACAATGCTTGCTGAATGAGCTATCATCATGATAATGTCCAAATGGCCTACCATGTCTGAGTGTGGACACTTCAGCCACTGATGGAGCAGTGAGTAGTGCCACTACAGGAGTGGGATCTTGCAAGCCCACGTCAGCTAACACCTGACAATGTAGCACCTCTTTGGCCATTTGGATGCTGATAATCCTCCAGCAGTTATTCTGGCCCAATCCAGTTTGTTATTCATCTTGTCCAAGGAGGCACCCACAGGGTTAAGGGAATCTCACTCATCAGAATGCACAACATTTAATACTCACACTTTCAACATACTTGTACCTCCATGATGGTCCTAAACATTTGCCGTGCGGCACCTACTGACACATCAACATCAGGAGGAGTGCAGACAGCAGGCCTCCTTCAAGGACATCTACCAACACCCCTCTGTGGTACCTTGTCTTCACAATGGCTATAGACAGGCTCAGACAGCTCTGCAACTGGAGTAATCACACTACTCTGGTCAACTGTGTCACACTCATCCTGTCCTGTCTCTGAAGGCTTCATGTAACAGGTATGTGTAGGCATAATGTCTGTGTCTACAATATAGGCAGGCGACGTGGGAGTCAGAACCTAAGTGTCAGACTGACTCTCTGTACCCCCAGACTATGCCTCATTATCACTACTGTCATCTTCATCAGAGGCTAACGATATCCTGACATCAGGTGATAGGAGTTCCACAGTGCTGATGTCTGGATCACCTATGATAACAAGTATTTAACACAACAGAGAGAAACAGAATAAAAACTGATCAAACATGTTATAGAAAATGTAAGTTAAGCAACAATAGATGCAAATGCAATTAAAAAAGGACTTTAATATAAATATAAATCTACTTTATATACAGTAATAAGAACAAAATGTGCCTGTCATATGCAGGTCATGCAAAATCAGTACCAGATGTGCCTAGACAGAAGAAATGGAGATGAAAGATGGATGATAAGTATCACAATGCAAATTACACTATAAACAGAAAATCCACTTTACATCGTATTAATAAGAAACAAATTATACAAAAATTCCTTTATCCTATTTCCTTCTCTAGCAATTTCTTTCACTCTCTCTAAGTTCCTCCCTCCATCTCTCTCTCTCTCTCTCTTTATATATATATATATATATATATATATATATATATATATATATATATATATATATAGTTCCCCTTCATATGTCCGAATAATGACAAGCTCGAAATGCAATAAGCCGAGACCATAAAGATGGAACACCAGAAAACCGAAAGCCCAAAAGCCAAAAATCAAAAGGAAGAAACTGTATGGAAACTGTGACAAATGCAAAGTGCAGAAGAATACTTCACTGCTCCTGGCACGATTGGAGAAATATATGTCACTGTATCGTCTCAGAAAGGAGCTCCTATACTCTTCTTAGATGGGTACATGTTACACAGAGAGAAAATATATTGAGACAAAACATACTGTTGCTGCAAGTATAAACGCAATGAGAAATGTAGAGGTAGGGCTGTTACTTTAACTGTGCCTAATGGGGAAAGTCTGTTAAAATCTGTTTAGCACCTACATCCTGGGGATCCGGTTGAAGTTGAGCAGTATAAAGTGTCTCACTCGTTAAAGTTAAAAGCTGATAATTCTAGGGATACTCCCTGTTTAATAGTTGATGATGTTTTAGCATCAACATCTAATGTAATAGCTCCCAGTTTACCTACTCGCAAAACACTTGTTCAAAAAGTTGGCAGGATTCGTCATTTTAAGTTGAAATACAACAGTTTTCATATTGAAAAGTTGGAAGATATTGATGTTACAAAGTTTCCATGTAAATTGGGAGTATTTCTTGGTAAGTGCATAGTAGATAATGCCACAGAAACAGCGGTGGTAGTCTTTTCAACTAAACAAAATTTTCTTGATCTAAGCACAGCTACTATTTGGCTTGTTGATGGTACGTTCTTTAAAGGTTTAATGTGCCGTCAACTGTACAGTATTCATGGTTTGATTAGATACGGAGGTTTTCATAAGAGCGTACCTTTGCTGTATTGTATAATGAGTAGAGAGTCTCTAAAATGTTACAACTTTATGTGGAGTTGTGTCTTACGTTTAATGGATGAACAAGGCTTCGAGGTGTCTGTCAAATACATACTGAGTGATTTTGAAGTAGCAGCCAGGAAGAGTATTCTGTTAAATCTGCAAGGTGTAAAACCTAAAGGTTGTTTGTTTTACTTCTCCCAAAACATTTGGAGAAAGATGCAACAGCTAGGTCTTGCACATCTGCATAACACAGACCTTTCTTTTCAGTTGCATGTCAAGTGTCTCATCGCTTTAGCATTTGTACCTGAGACTGATATATTACGTGCATTTGATGGACTAAAAGCCGTATTTCCAGCTGATGGCAAGGAAGTTTTAAAGTACTTTTCTGAGTGGTATATCTTGAGAAAGGTTCAAAAGTTTTGCACTAGGACTCCTGGATTTTCTAGGTTTCCCCCGTTGTTTCCCATTTTGTTTTGGAATGTGGATGAACTAAATATGTTGTTTTTACCTCACACACAAAATAGCGTGGAGGCATGGCACCATAGATTGAAGTCATTACTGGGCCATAGAGCAAAAGACCTATTGATGCTTATGACAGTCTTAGCTAGAGAACAGGATAGGGTAGATGAGCTCAGAATTAGAATGAGCTGTGGTACACCTCCTTCACCAAAGAAACAAAAGGTAGTGACCCGTCATACTAAATTTGAGCATGTTTTGAAGAACAGATCTAGTTACTCAGATTTGGATTTCCTGATGGCAATTGCAAGATTGCTAAAGATGTGATGTATGCTATGAAAACCGCGGTACATGCTGGAACTATAACGGACGTTATGAGGACTCTATGTGTATGCATGGATTCACATTGTGTTTCTTTTATTTTGAAGTATTATTCTGGGATAATAAAGGTTTTTCTTTATTTTCGAGGTTTTATGTGATCATGGTGAACGGTTTTCATTGTTGGTCATTTGCACTTTCGGGATTTTGGCGTTTCGGGTTTCTGGTTTCGGCGTATTGCATTTCGAGCTTGTGGTTATTCGGGCATAGGAAGGGGAACCATGTATATAGATATATATATATATATATATATATATATATATATATATATATATATATATTTGTAGACACACACAAGACTAATGATTTGATTTCTAATATGGCATACCTGGAAGTTCAGCAGTAGTCACACTTTAGCTTTCCTCCAATTCAGCATCAGCATTATTGAAATGAACCAATAAAGTTGGTTTGTGGTATCATATGAATATGGTAGCATACACACTCCAGCAATTTTTGTTGTGCTTTTCATTAGGAGGACTTGAATATTCCACCTAGTGGCAGTAGGTTGTGACCTTGTCTATTTGAGCTGGAAAATATAAAAGAAAGCTAAAAGCTCATTTCCACAATGTTCAGAAAACCTTGTCATCTTGCCTGTGCTTCCAGACGTGTTTTCACGGATTCCAGTGCCATCAAGGCAAAGATAAGTTCTTGAACTGAAATATTACATTTGATTTTCAATGTTTAAATGATTATTGCTTGTATTTTGCAATTTTCTGTGCATTTAAAATCACCTTTTCTCCTTACTGTTGGGTACATGAACTGTTTTGTCTTTTAATTGCCTTATAGAAGGGTTATTGCCTTATAGAAGGGTTATTTTTTAGCTAGAGAATAAGTTGTTTGTTGTTACACTGCACTTGAGCATCCTTTTTTGCTGCACTTTCCATTTTGTGGCAAAAGGTGTTGCCTGGTTTATATGACCTAAGAAGTGCTCCAGAGGGGCTTAAAATATAGTATTTTTTTTGGCCAGTGAGCTCAGAGTATTTGTATGGTGGTGTTCACCTTACAGAGGCAGTTGGCAGTGTCCTTTACAGAAGCAAGTGTCTGAACAGTCATTTACCTATAACAGTAGGATTGTAACCTGTAATTGAGTGACACATTATGTGGAGTTAAACTCAGAGCAGCTACCATGCATGTTCAGTAGTACTAATACCTTATCCTAGCACTACCTAATACCCTATTTTAGCACTACCTAATATCATATCCTAGCACTACCTAATACCATATCCTAGCACTACCGAATACCATATACTAGCTCTATTCAACTCTAGTCCTTAACCAGAGACCACACTAGGAGACCTCTGTAAAACCCAGTCCTCAAACCCTAACAGCCCACCCAAATGCAGGTCTGGACAACATGGATTTGCAATTTCCAAATGTCTCCATAGCCAGTTTGGTAAATATGGACATCCTGAGACAATGCAGCTATTAGCTCATGTTCACAGGCAACCACTTAATCCTTAAAGAAACAAACAATGTATGGATCTCTCTGAATATTTGTCTCAGACCAGTATGTGCCTTGCATTGAGCATCATTCTACCTTTACTGAAGATGATGCCTCAGTATGAACAGAAAATTATTCACTTTAAAAATTGGCTTAATTTCTGGTGTCATTCCAGGAGGATTCTGTCAGCCTAGAAGGACATGGTCAGCAGACCACACTGCTTTGCCAAAGGTGGACTGCACTTGTTCCCCCACACTTCCAGATTTAAGCTAAAACTTTATCCTTAGAGACTTTTTTAGGCAATGCCAAAGTGTTAAATGCACTGACGTCGCAAAAACCAAAGAAACCTAAAGGTGTTACTGCTTAATGCTAGAAGACTTGACAAGAAACTACACACCCTACCGGCTCTCCTCACCTTAGAGAATATAGATGTTTGTGCTGTTACCAAGACTTGGTTTAAAGCTGCAGAAAGTACTCCACCAGTGCAAGGCTGCAGTGCCTTCCACACATTTAGACCATCAGTTGCACAGGAGTGAAATAAAGGTGGAGGTGTCTTGATCTACATTAGCAGCAAGTATAGTCTCTGGAGTAAATCCATGTACAGAACACCGTAGATAAAGTCCCTTACCATATCTTACTAAGTTTCACAAGAATACCACAACTCTTATTTAGACCTCCTGTTGGCACACTCCATCCAACCAAACACTCAATTCATGGGAAACTTTAACTACCCCTGTATTGAATGGGACACGTACATTGCCTCAAACTTGCAGGCACAATATTTCCTGAACTTTATTAACACAAATGCTCTTGATCAGTTAGTACACAATTCAACTAGAGATTCAAACATACTGGACCTAGTCCTCACCAGTATGGAAGAGAGCGCTGCACCCCCTGTGCCACATCCTTATTGGTGAGATTAGATCACAAATATGTCTCATTTGAAATAAAAGTCAGCTTGGAAAAGCCAGCAAAACCTATTACATTTAGGAACTATTCTAAAGAATACTACATCCAATTAAGTGACAGTGTATCATAATTCAGTGCCCTGCCTAACCCAAAATTCACAACAACCAATGCAGAATTATTCACAAAAACACTGTAAACATGTAAAGGGCTACACAGAGGCTGCTGTACTTACCAGAAGTAAGCTCCAAAACAAACTACACCTGGGTGGCATCATCATCATCATCTTAGCATGATATATAACAAAATAAAATGAAAAACATAGTCAAAGTCAGAAAGAGCAATTCTTATAATGGTAAGACCTCACTAATTAAACTAAACAGGAACTTAAGAGGACTAATTAAATCCAACTAGGCCAATTATGAGGTCAAGATGGCCTCTCAGACTAAAGACAATGCAAGGCCTTCTACAGCTATGTCTGAAACATCAAAGGTACCATGCAACAATATGCAGAACTGGTAGTAAAAGGGACCACTTTCACTGAGAAGAGTGACATACCATATTTGCTGGCTGACAAATTCAGCTCAAACTTCATCTCTCACTCCTCCCCACCTCCACTCACAAAATCCCTATCAGCATAGCTTCCCCAATTATCATCAGGGAACATGTCATAGCTTCACTCACTAAGGCTAAAACACAGCCTTAATGGGGCCCAACTATATCCCAGGTTGCTTCCTCAATAGCCTAAAACATGATGTATCAGGGCCACTTGAGTCATCTTTCAACTACAGCCTCAAAACAAGCTACATACTAAGCAAATGTAGGACAGCAATGGTTATCCTCCTTCTCAAGGGTGAACCATCAACTGACCATGGAAACTACAGACCCATTAATCTGACCAATCTAATAAACAAATCCATGGAATGAAGTATTATGGAAATCATCAACAAAGACATTGGCAACCTACAGACACTAGACCTATTCAAATTAGGTTTTGTCAAAGGAAAGTAATGCCTACTTAAATTGGTAAACTTCTCTGAGAAAGTAACCAGGGTATGTATGAAGGGAAAATGATACATACTGCCTACCTAGATGTGGCTACGTCATATGATTCAGTACCCCACCCAAGGTATTTTGGACAAACTCACTAAACTAAGTGTAATCCTACATAACTCACTGGAATTCCAGATGGCTCACAGATAATACCCAGAAAGTCAGAACTGCTGAAACCACCTCCGACAAGAGGCAGGTCACCAGCAAAGCACTGCAGGTCTCTGTGTTGGGCCCACTCCTGTTTGAAATTTACTTTTCAGATGTCAAGGCTAATATCAAAGGTCTATGGGTCACCAAGCTCACAGATGACTTCAAATTGGAAGCAATTATAAAGTCCTCCATCTTACTAACATCCTGCAATAGGGTCTAACATACACAAATGATTGGTGCCAAAGCCACAGAATAAAACTCAATGCAAAGAGGTGCATTATAGTGCCTTTTGAGAAAAACATCCACCCAAGCAAAGTACTCTATTGATAAGATACCCCTAAGAGTTGACCCAATAGTTACAGATCTGAAAACATATGTAGACAGTAACTTAGCCTTTGACCAACACATAGCTAAGGTAGTAAGAAAATTATTCTATGTTGCCCAACTTACAAGTAATGGTATGACATTCAGGTCCAAGGAAGTTATAGTACCACTCTACTCTGCTCCTATCAGCCCATCACTCCTCAGCATGTACCTGACTAGGCCTATACAACAGTTGGAATGCCCACAGAGGTTCTTCACCTAGAGAATTCAGGGTATTAATACATTTTCCTATACAGATTGTCTTAGAGCCTTGTCTCTACACTCAGTCTTCTACAGGTTGAATTGGCTCCACATTCATGTAAAGTAGTGTCCATCATTAATCCTATTCAAAAGTAACCTTTACCATTGGATCAGAAATTGTAAATTCATCTCCCGGCTTGTTCCATGTTCATTATAGACATATACCAACACTAAACATTCCCTAACTAACATAACATTTTTAGCACTCTTCTAACATACCCCTCCAACATATATCATCCAGCAATTAAGACACTCATGTTACAAGGGGACAGAATTGGGTTAGGTTTCACAACTAGGCTTATAAAAGCCCTGGTGGTCATTAGCCTAGTATATACCTATGAGCCTGTGAACCTTTGGGATCCTCCTGATGAGCTGTCTGGATCTCTGACAGTGGACAAGAACTTATCTGTCTGAGTCAGTGGTGGTTTGGTAGCAGAACCACTACCAGTAGCCATTATTTCCCAGACAATTGCAACTAGCCTATTATTTGCATGTTTAATCATAGCACTGGCACAATGTCTTATCTTCTGGTAATTACTCCCACGTCCTCCAACTGCATTAAAGTTATTGACTATCCGCTCCTAGATATGGTCATGTGAGGACATGTTTGCTCAGCCCCTGTCTAAAAGAAATGATCCATGTCTCTGTAGTGTCTGAATGATGACTTCATTCTCTGTATCTCTGTACAGAGGTTTATGGGGACCAGATATCTTGTCCCCATAGCCTTGTATGGAATAAAACATTTACAGGATGATAAAACTTAAAATTGAAACAAATAACATATATAAATGGCTATGACAGCAGCAATGAATAAGTAATGCAGACAGAAAACAATGGTATTGCGAAACTGAATGTATCTGTAATTGAAAACAAATCAATTAGTAAGAAACAACTGCATACTTTTACAGAAAATCTGTTCTGAAAGCAGACAAAAATATTGCAAGACAAATAGCAGTATAGAAAATAAGGTGTATGTAGTCTCCCCTATTATAACTGCCTTACCTACATGATTAGCTTATATAGTGCAGATTCAGACTTATGCACACTGTGAATATGCAAATCAGGTATCAAATCATTAACATTCATGAATACCACAATCTGCACTAAGTGTTAGGAAGGTAAACATGGTGTAAAGACCTGCAAGAATGAGCAGTGAGAAGTGTTACTTGCTAAGGGTATGAATGATTGGTGTAACTGCAGGGATAATTACATTTTTTCAGACTCCTCCTACTCTGATATGCATTTACTGACAGTGTGTCAGAGAAAACAGACTTAGCAAAATGGTAGGACATTACATTGACTTACGAGGAAACCTTTTTAACACTTTTACTACTAAATGCTTATGATCCAGCTGTGTCTCTGAGTAACAAGTACAAAACAGTTAAGTAATAAAAACACATATCAAAATAAGTGCAATTGGCATTGCATTTATGTCAGACTAGCATAAACAGGGGAATAGTGCTAACAAAACAAAGGTCAGAAAAAAACTGTAGCATTGCAAACACTTCGTGCTATTGTAACATGAATTAGTAGCTTAACTGCTGAATATATACCATTCATCTACACATCTACTGCAAGTTTATGAAAAACAACTGTATGAAAAGGCTTATGCAAAGTGATGCAATGGCACCTCTTAAGCATGTGTAAACTACTTTCTGTGGCAAATAGTGAAAATAGTCCAAAATGTGTTGCACTCATGCCATGGTATCAAGGTTCAAATCTCAATGTGGTAGTGTTTGTGTGCTATAAGTAATGTGCATATTTTCATCTAAAAAGACTGCCAAATTTGAGAGAACAGAAAGAAATGCTACATTTTTTGGCATCATCATTTGTGCACTGGGGAATGGCTGTGGTCACTAGCAGTTAACAATGGTTGACTTCCTAAGGCAAAAAATTAAAATTTTAATTTGGTCTGCCTTCAATAAGGAAACAAGCCTGGCATTGGTGAGCTGCAATCTGAAATCTGGATAGTACTAAGTGAAGAAAATGCATCTGTCTTCTACCTGTCTCTGTGGCACAATATGTAAGTGCAGTGAATTAGAAAAAAACAGGTAACTCAGTGTTCAAATACAATTTACATATAATTTTAATGAGTGGCTCAGAATAAATAGAGACATATATTTTTGTCTATGATGTGTAGTTAGAAACTCAGCTTTTCTCACTATTACTAAGAACATGTGATATTCATGAGGTAAAATATGACATTTTGCAAATTGTGATACACAAAAGCAGTAACATGACATTTGGAAAACTTTATTACATGTGATGCATTATGTCAAATGTATCTCTCAAGCAATAATCCTGACAGACAGGACTTTCCTTTGAAATGGTAATGGCAGCTGTTGTCTGTCCTGTTTCATATTACTTGGCATTACCTAAACTGCTGATAATGTGTGACAGAAATTCAAGTTTTGATGTGGCAAAGAGATGTGAAAAGGGTGAATGGCCCAGTTTAATGCAGTAAGTGCTCTGGTCATTGTTACATATATCCTTTGAATGTTTTTATTTCTATTTCAATCTTTTAAATTCTTTTTTTTTTGCATTTTGCATTTGCATGCCACTTAGCAGTGTGCAACCATGGTTCAGGGATAAAGGGAAAAACTGAAAATTTGAATTTGGGGTGCCTTCTATGGATCATATGCTCATAGGAGGTTACTAGGCCAATGGCTCTGGGGCCCTTAAAAGCCTAGCCAAGAGTTTATTCCCAAAAAGAAACCTCAATCAGCACCTATCACCCCTGTCAATGAGGGGCACAGGTGGAACCCCAGAAACAAATTTGTGGTTTCCCATCTGCTCATCAAGGTTGCACTTGAAGAGAGTCATCAAGGTACTTTGATGTGTATAGGATCATAAAAAATCTGTATCATCTCCCCTGGGAAATGAACCCAGAACTTTCTGCATAGAACACAGATGTAATAACTACTATACTACAATCATCTTTCTAAAGGACAGGTCCAGGCCTTGATGAGATCTGAAGTCATGACCCCTGGTTTACTAGACCAGTGCTCTAACCCCTGAGCAGCAAGGCCAGCTGCATTTTTCATTTTCCTTTTTCCTTAGATTCATGGTTTCATAAGTTAATAGCTAATTAGTAGACTTGCTGTCTTAATGGCCCATTCTAAGCCTAGTCAACTTCCTCCCCAAAGGTGAGAGTCAAACACTGTACTTTGTTTCTGTGAGTCAAGCACCTTAACCATTATACCACCCCAAACTATGGGCACAAACAAGTCCAGTGCAAGTGCACTGCTATCAACACTGTACAGTACTGAATGAAGAAAATGCAGCTGCCAGGTAATAATCTCTATTGCACAAGGTGTAAAGAGGCAAGTAATGCAGGGTTTGAAGCCAGTTTAAGTAAATTTTTACTGATGGGATAAGAAGGAGATTTGTTACATTTTTTGTTTAGGAATGCAACTGTATATACAAATTAGTATGATAAATATGAGTTTTACATACAAAGTTATCATTAATGCTTGCAATATGTCCAATTTCAAGTGTATAAATTATGTTAACCATGACAATGATGGGGGTAGCTAATTAAAAATGCAACTGTGTAGGTATGATATGTATAATACCTTTATTTTAATTATTATGACTCATCACATATCATAACTATGTGTTTGTCATATGATTTATGTATGGAACATACACCAACATGTATTATTCAGTTGTGCAACCCCATGCCTTGGAAATATATTTACAAGCACAGATACTGTCTTTTACATTTAACTCCAGGACCATTAGCAGTTCAAATCACTCATACAGACATCTAAGTACATCTCCATTCATTTTGAAAGTAGTATATCTCAAATGAATATGTAAAACAAAATGTTCTGATGTGGTATTGACAGGTTATAAGTAAAGGTTAACATTATCCCTCTTTATCTCATCAGTTCAGTTCTGAGGTGGTCCTACTAAATTTTGAGAATGTGTAACTCCAAACAGCCCAAAATGTAACAGTTTATACCAGTTTATCTCCAACCAACAATGTTTATAAGAAACATCATAAAACATGTCAGTGTTTAACATTTGAACATGTGTAAATAGTTTGAGAATTACACATGGCCATATCTCACTTCAGTATTTCACAGTTCATTGATTTTGGATGCAGTCATTGCCAATGTGTCTGCAAAACCGTTTTTATGCTTGCAATTGTGCAAATGTAGCTGTCGAAGCTGTGCATCTTTGAGCACAGACTGTTACATGCAGGATCAGAATTGGGCTCCAATTCAGATACATAATTGTAGCTTGATTTCTGTATACATGGCTGGCAAAGGTGAGGATGGTGTTCCATTTAGAGCACAAAGGTGGGGTGTTGAGGAGTCCATGATTTTTGAGGCACTGCTTGTTAAATGCTACAGTCATGGGCTGCTACAGAGGAATTATACCAGGTCTTGATATAAGGCTAAGGTGTGGAGTAGCTTAGCCAAGGCTCTCTCCAGTGCAACTGGTTGATGGTAGGACAAATTTAAGACTGCAAACACTCCTCAAATGTGTAAGTATAGTGACCCATAATGAGTCAATGATACAGCATGACTTATCCAGCCAATAAGTTATATATTATGCTTTTATATTTTTTCCTTATTGTGCAAAAGAGATAGCACAGAATTGTGAGGTACATTAGGAGAGACTTGCTCACTTCAAAGGCGCATTGGGTAATTATGCATCAGATATGAAAGCGAGACCAATAATATTTTTCAGGCCATCAGACCACATCAGCTTGAGCAGGCATACCTAAACATTTATATCAAGCATGCATGTCTTCTCTAATAACTTGGTGATTGCATTAGCCAGTGAGAACAGCAGTTTAACTATGTGTAGGTTCAATTCCCAGAAGCAGAAAATTGTTTTATTACAGGATAGTGTATTGACTGCAGCACTGAATAACATTAACAATTCAATGCTGGTAACTGCAATTTTTAACTTGGAAGCATATATCCGATATGGGATAGTCAAATAAATGTGCCACTTCTCATGCAGCTTTGAGATTGATTTATTTTTGATATATTAATGCCTTCACATCATATCCGGATGTGTCAAAGGTGAACATATTTACATATATTTGTTTATGTGTTGAAATGGTAAAATAATGTGCCATGCCTTTGATCTTATAATCTCTGGTTTGTCTCCCCAATCCTATCTTTCTCTTTTTTTGTTTTAATTATTATTATTTTTTTGTGAAGTATTGCTGCTGAAACCAAAATGACCACCTGCACAGGAAGCAAGACTGATCACTGCAGCTTGGTCTGCCATACCTCTCAGGTGGCTGTAATGGCACCATCACAGGCAGCACAGACACCCAGCACATCTGGGTTACAACCGATCAGCACTGCCTCCACAACTCCTACCTTACCTGCTCCAACTGTGTGAGGTAGCTCTGACACAAATGCTGGTGCATTGGTACTCCCTGAGAGCAGTACTAGTGGGGGGGGGGGGTGATTTTCTCACCCATCAGGAGCTGACAGGGTGGATGGAGGACATAACTGAGAGGGGCCTTTGTGCCTGAATCGTCAGAGATGAAAAGGTCCTGCATCGGATTGCAGGATCAATGCCATATCCAGCAGTGATTCAAAAAACTGACACATGAGACAGTGATGACAGGAGGACTGGAGTCTCACTGTTTTTGAGATGGACTCAGATGCATCCCTGATATCCCTTACCTATCCCCAAGCATGGTATCCCCAACCTTTTGAGTCCATCACCATCCCTGTCTGTCTTGTGTGTCTGCGCCTGCTGCCTAATCTACCTTACTTACCTGACCCTCTTATTCCTGAGCAATTTATGCAATAGTCCTCTCTCTCTCCACAGAAAAAATGGGCACTTGTCTCAAAAAAAAATTATACCGCATATGTAGGTTTCCACTTCACCTGTATATCGTCTTGACACACTTGACTTTGTCTAACTGACTCTACAACATTATTCTGTTGTTGTCAACCATCCCTGTTGTAGTGAATCTCCAAATTCATCAATCCCTGTGTAAAATTCTATATATATATATATATATATATATATATATATATATATATATATATATATATATATATATTATATATATATATTTATATATATGTATATGCATGTATATATATATTTATATATATTTATGTATAGATATATATGTGTGTGTATATATATATATATATATATATATATATATATATATATATATATATATATATATATATATATATATATATATATATATATATATATATATATATATATATATATATATATATATATATATATATATATATATATATATATATATATACATATACACACATATAGTGAAGAAGTTAATAGTTATGGTACTCTCCTACCACCATCCTTCAAATTCCTGTATTCTTTTCCCCTGTGTCTTCCTCTCTGTTTATCCCTCATTTTCCCAACTGTCCTATCAACCCCTTTTTCACACATTTAGTCTGGTCAAAAAATAGAAGCACACACAGTACATAGGATCATAGGGTCATAGGATCATAGGAGATTACTAAGCTATAGACCTGGAAGTCATTTCAAGCCTAGCCATTTCATCCCAATGTAATGCCATAGAAATGTTAGTTAATACCCAAGATTTCATTTAGTAATGACTGCCCATGTCCAGGAGGGGTTGTGGGCACTATTCCTGGTAAGAATTTATGGTGCCTCATCCACTCATCCAGATTCCTTTTGAACATCATAGAGGTTCTCTCTCTTTCACATGAATAGGTAGCCTATTCCAAAGATGCAACAGTCACTGGGAGATAAATCTGTCTCTCCAGCATGTCCTATTTAAGTTGCAGGCTGTATTTAGGTCCCTGAATGGGTGGCAGTAGTGCTGTTTGATTTACGGATATGCAGCAAGTTCATTAGGTTTGGATTTGAGATAGCTCTGTAAGCCAGGCATAAGTCTCCCCTAAGAAGTCTATATGATACAGACTAAAGTGACAAGGACTTTAGTCTGTCTGTGTATGGCCCATGCTGGAGTCCCTTGATCTTCTTTGTTAGAAACCTCTGAGGTCTCTCCAGTTGCTGCCAGTGCTTTGTACAGTATATGCCAAATGTGATATTTAACTCAATTATGGGCTGAATTAGTACCGAGTATAGAGGGCTATACCTCTTTTGCTCTCATGTTTTTTATTTATTTTTTCATTTATTTTTTCAGTATGTGAATTTTAATGTACGCACACACACACACACACACACACACACACACACACACACACACACACACACACACACACACACACACACATATATATATATATATATATATATATATATATAAATATATATATGGGTCTACTGCTTTTAGTCGAATTACATTTGGTCGAAAATGATTTCAGGCAGCCCACTTCACTGAAACCTCATTTGACTGAAAGCACGTTTGGTCGAATTACATTTGGCCAAAAATGGTATTTAGCCTCTGCCCCACTGCAGTGCGACCCTGGAGTGAGAATATAAAGTTAGGGGGTGTGGGGGGGCGTAACCCCCTACATTTTGCAACCAGTTATTACTGATGTTATATGCTTTAATGTATTTTTAATGGATACACATTTATATAATAGTGCATAAACTGCAATTATGTGGGAATCTATGCCCCCCACACCCCCCAATGTAAGGGGCTGTGCCCCCCACACACCCCCTTACTGAATATTCTCACTCCAGGGTCACACTGCAGTGTGGCAGGGCCTAAATACTAATTTCGACCAAATGTAATTTGACCAAATGTGCTTTCAGTCAAATGAGGTTTCAGTGAAGTGGGCTGCCTGAAATCATTTTCAACCAAATGAAATTCGACCAAATATAGTAGATCTACATATATATATATATATATATATATATATATATATATATATATATATATATATATATCCATATATATTTTAATATATGCATTCTCATGTAATGGTTTTTAGGGGTTGTATTTTGTGCTTGGGAGAGGTCATGGTGTCATAATTAACTGTGTTATTTAAATTGTTCAGTACTGTGCTTCGATGCCTGAAGAAATTCGTTCATTGTGAGCGAACAAAAGCTCTAACAATAAATTGTGGATTTAGAGCTGGCGTTTATTTTTGCTATTTTATTCAACTCGTTTGCTCTCAAGGCAATGCCTCTACTAATTAAGTGTACTACGTAGAAAACCTTCCTTACTACAGCAGACACATGGTTGAAGTTAAGGTCTCTATCAGTTTGTGGACCCTAGACCCTTTCTATTTAGTGGATATTTGGGGTATTATTCTTGATTTGGTAGTGTGAAGGGACATTGTTTGTGCTGAAGAGAATGATGATGCATTTCTTTGCATTCAGTTTGAGACGTTGACTAAGACACCAGTTGTTGGTCTGCATAAGACCCTCCTGGAGTATATTGACATCATTTGTGGATTCAATAATTGCACCCACTTTCCAGTTGTCTGCAAACTTGGCCAGCCACAACCCCTTAGTTTTGACCTGAACTTCCGAGAAGTATATACCAAATAGTAGAGGATCGGCACTGACCCCTGTGACACACCACTGGTAACAGGTCTGCTGGTTGATGTGGAGTCAGCCACTTTGATAGTGTGTGTCCAGTTTGTGAGCCAGTTAGCAACCCATCTTACAAGGAAGGGGTTTACATTCAATTTGCTAAATTTATTGGTAATGCCTGAGTGTGGGATTGTGTTTAAAGCCTTTGCCAAGTCGAGGTATGCTGTGTCCACAGATTTGTCCTCATCAATGGCCCTGGTCACATTTTTGAAAAAATCCAGAAGATTTAACAGGCAGGATCTGACCTTGGCAAAGCTGAATTGGGTAGGAACCAGGGTTTGGAGGTCGCCCATGTCATTATTTATGATGTCCATAATGATACATTCCATGGCCTTTCAGACGAGTCTGGTCAGACTTATGGGTCTGTAATTCCCTGGATCTGTTGCTAGACAACCTTTGTAGAGGGGAATAACTGTTGCTATTCTCCATTCTGCAGGAACAAAGCCTTTGGAGAGACTATGATTGAAAAGGGTACTTAATGGTGATACTAGTTCATGTTTTAGCCTGTTTTGAAGGCAGCCTGGGATGCTGTTTGGTCCCATAGAGACCATGCTTTTTGCCTTGGATAAGGCTTTGATGACCTGTTCGTCAGATATATAGAGTGGGGCGAGTTTAGGGCAAGGTTTGTGATAGATTAAGAAGGGATAGGGGGGTGAAGTTTTCACCGAACCTATCTGCTAACAGGTTTGCTATCTCTATGGGGTCAGTGTGTATGATACCACTGGTCACTAGTTCTACATGTGCTATGGTCCTACCTTTTAGGCTAAGGAAGTACCTGTTAAAGGCCTTATGGTTATCTTTGGCTGTGCTAGCTCTTTCAAAGAGACCCTTAGAGGATTTGGCAAGTTGTCTTATTTGCCTATGGAGGCTGAGGAAGGTGCTTTTTCATTGTTGGGGTGTTGCCTTTGTTTTCATGGAGAGCAACCTTTTGCATTTATTGTAAAGTTTGTTGATGCTGGATGTCCACCATGGTGGCTTGTTATTACCTGGTGCTCTGGCTTTGATTCTTTCTGGTACAGCCAAGTCTATACACTTATGCAAGTGATTGTATGGGGCTTTAGTGTAAGCTTCGGTGTAGTTACCACTTCCAGCTGGGGCTGGGGCTTGGAATGCATTTATACGTTTACCTAGGAGGGTATAGTTTGCCATGGTGAAGTTTTTAGTCTGATTTTGCCCTTTGCGAGTTCTGGTGTTAGTGTCAGCTCAAAGTTGACTGATTTGTGGTCAGATTTAACTAATGAGGGTCCGACAACTGCATTAGTGCATCTGTTTGACATGTTAGTGAGGACCAGGTCTAGTATGTTTGTTCCTTTTTTTGGGGTATGAACAATTTATTCCAGGGCATTTGAGTTAACAAAGTCAAAGAACTTTTGCGCTAGTGAGTTAGGGCTTGTGTACATTTCCCAGTTGATGGTGGGATAATGGAAATCCTGCATAGCCGGTGTTCGATAATATTTGGATTGTCTCCAGTTTAGTCAAGTAGGCTTCAAGCACGTCATGACCCATGCAGGGGGAACTATAACTGGCTATGACTTGAATGAGATCTTACCACCATAACCTGAATGAGGACTAACTCCATGGTGTTGTCCAGTCTAACTAGATGGGAGATGAATTTATCTCTAATATAGACAGGAACACCACCTCCTTTAATTCTCACACATTCATTATGCAGTCTGAAGATGTGGACGGCATTATAGCCTTGCAAGGCTGGGGTACTCTCTGAGGTCTTGAACAAGGATTCTGTGACTGTACAGACTTCTACATCTTCCAGTGATATAAGTGCTTATAGGGTGTGCAGTTTTTGGTTTAAGCTCCTAGCATTTAACAGCTCAAACTCTATTTTTTATGATTGTCAAATTTCATGTCGGTAAGTGTATTTTGATACTTTGCCTAAAAAAGGCACTATGGGGGAGGCAAGAGCCTTTGCCATTAGCAGAAATCCTAGAGGTGCCATGTACAAACCTTGTCTGGCAAAGCAGTGAGGTTTGTTGACCATGGCTTCCTAGGCTGACAGGAACTGGATCCCCTTTGAATGACACCAAAAACTAAGTCAGTTATTGAAATCAATCAGTTTTTCTTTATACTGTGGCATCATTCTAGGTGAGGTTAGTATGCTGCTCAAGGCTAGGGACATACCTCACTGGGACACATACTCAGAGAGCTCTACCATGTCTCTCTTCATATAGTCTAGTGAGGTATGTCTCATACAATTATTTTCTCACAAGTGTGCTTAAACCCAATGTGTTATTGAATGCAGAGGAAAGACACTGCATTGAAACAGTTACTGCAACAGATTAGGCTGCTGGTTGTAATGAACTGAGAGTTTCTATGTGGTGTATTGAGACAATTCATGTCTGTAGACTGATATTTTTGCATAATGTCAAGTTTTCAAGTCCACATGTTTGTCAAAATATTATTTCATGTCATTCAATATTTCTATCATGTGTTTAAATATGAACTTCTGTATTTATCTCCAGTTACAACATTTCCTGACTATAGTAGTACTAGGAAAATTTATTCTAGCATTTGAAAAGTGCAGCAATAAAGCCTTTGCAAACGCATTCCATCCCCAACAAGGAGACATTAAACCACCCTTATCCTGTTCATGTGTTAATCTTGTTTCTGCTCTCCTACCGCTGCCTGCTTCATATAGCAAACACTTTATCACACACAGAATGACAGTTTAATGATGCCTACACACTCCGTTGCTTCAATAAATTGTCACTGTCACTTCAATTGTGTGCTTTTAGCTTTGTGAAGTATGAGTTCCCTTGTGATGTGCTGAGATAATGCTCAGAGCTACAGACTGATTTCTGAATCATTTGAAGGGTTCTAATCCAGAACTATGTCAATGTGTTGTTGACTGTTTTTATATGACTATTTTATGTGTAGCGTTTGCCTACATATTGTGTTGAGTCATCATTATCCTTCTTCTGTCACAGTCCACTTACTCCCTGCCTCCTCTCCCTCTTTATCTCTGTACCCCCTTCTCTGTTAGAAATCTGTCTCTTCAACATTTGTGTGATGCCTGGCACTGAGCAGCAATACTAACTGACGGTGAATGTCAGTTCATGTTCTATGGCAAAATCTTGTGAGTTTTTGCCTCTGACTACATTAATTCAGTTAGCTTCATTCAAATATGCTTAAGTCCACTATACTATAGAAAAAATAGAAGTAATCAAGTGTGATACAGTTGCTGCTCCATATCTCTTAGGCTGCTGGATGTCACGTACAGTCTAAGGGATGCTACAACTGATATAACTGTGATGAATGCTGCTGTCTACATACTCCATTTCTTCTCCCTGTTGTTAGTTTCCCTTATAATGTGTAAGTTAAACTTACTAAAGTATGAGTTCCTATATAGTGAGCTGAGATAATCCTATGATCTGTACACTAGTATTTTATATTGTCAAAGGCTCGAATCCATATGTATGTCATACAATTATGTAATGTTTTTCCATATTAACAGTAGGTGTACAGCTGTGGGCTACATGTATTATTATAGCTTCATAGGTAAGTATTAGGCTAGCTGCCCTTGCAGGGCATTTTAAGCCTAGCGAAGTTCCCTTTTTGTGCTCAACCCTATTTGGTTATAGATTGTCCATACCTATCCCATGGTTGATAATGAGAATAACTGGGATTGAGTGGTGACTGGAGTGGATTTCAATGGACATGTTGATGAAGGGAACATGGGGGATGAGGAGGTGATGAGTAGGTGTGGTATTAAGAAAAGGGATGCAGAAGGTCAGATGGTAGCGGATTTTGTGGAAAGGATGGACATGGCTGTGGTGAATATGTATTTTAAGAAGACGGAGGAGCATAGGGTGCCATACAAGAGTGGAGGAAGATGCACATAGGTGCACTATATCCTATGCAGATAGGCCAGTCTGAAGGAGATTGGAGACTGTAAAGTGGTGACAAGGGAAAGTGTAGTTAGGCAGCATAGGATGGTGGTCTGTAGGATGATGTTGGCAATCAAGAAGAAGAGGAGGAGAGTAAGGGCAGTGCCAAGGATCAAATGGTCGAAGTTGAAAAAGGATGACTGTAAGGTGGAGCTCAGGGAAGAGCTAAGACAGGTACTGGGTGGCAGTCAAGAGTTACCAGATAGCTGGGCAACCACAGCAGAGGTGGTAGGGGAGACAGCTAGAAAGGTGCTTGATGTGACATATGGACAGAGGAAGGAGGACAAGGAGACCTGGTGATGGGATGAGGAAGTACAGGACAGTATATAGAGGAAGAGGTTGGTGAAGAAGAAGTGGTATTGTCAAAGAGATGAAGAAGGTAGACAGGAGTATAAGGAGATGAGGTGTATGGTGAAGAGAGAGGTGGCGAAGGCTAAGGTGTATGGAGAGTTGTATGAAAGATTGGACACTAAGGAGGGAGAAAAGGACCTGTACCAATTAGCTAGACAGAGGGACTGAGCTAGTAAAGATGTTCCGCAGGTAAGAGTGATAAAAGATAATAAGGGAAACATACTCACAAGCGAGGAGAGTGTGTTGAGCAGATGGAAAGAGCACTTTGAGGGGCTGATGAATGAAGGGAATGAGAGAGAGAGTGAGAAGGGTGGATAATGTGGCGATAGTGAATCAGGAAGTGCAATGGATTATCAAGGAGGAAAAAAGGACAGCAATGAAGTGGATGAAGAATGGAAAGGCTATTGGTCCAGATGACATGGAAGCATGGAGGTGTTTAGGAGCGATGGAAGTGGAGTTTGTAACCAGATTAACAAAATCTTGGAAAGTGAGAGGATGCCTGAGGAGTGGAGAAGAAGTGTATTGGTACCGACTTTTAAGAATAAGGGTAATGTACAGAGCTGTAGTAACTACAGAGGGATACAATTGATGAGCCACAGCATTAAGTTATGGGAAAGAGTAGTAAAAACTGGGTTAAGAAGGGAGGTGATGATTAGTGAGCAGCAGTATGGATTTTATGCTGGGAAAGAGCACTTCAGATGAGGGTATTGATGGAAAAGTATAGAGAAGGTCAGAAGGAGTTGTACTGTGTCTTTGTGGACTTAGAGAAAGCATATGACAGGGTGCCTAGAGAGGAGTTGTGGTATTGTATGAGGAAGTCGGAAGTGGCAGAGAAGTAAGTAAGAGTCATACAGACTATTTACGAGGGCAGTGTGACAGTGGTAAGATCTGCAGTAGGAGTGACAGATGCATTCAAGGTGGCAGTTGGATTACATCAAGGATCAGTTCTGAGCCCTTTCATTTTTGCAATGGTGATGGACAGGTTGACAGATAAGATCAGACAGGAGTCCCCGTGGACTATGATGTCTGTGAATGACATTGTGATCCATAGTGAAAGTAGGAAACAGATTGAGGAGACCCTGGAGAGGTGGAGATATGCTCTAGAGAGGACAGGAATGAAGGTCAGCAGGACTAAGACAGAATATATGTGTGTGAATAAGGAGGAGGACAGAGGAATGGTGAGAATGCAGGGAGTGGAGGTGGTGAAAGTAAATGAATTTAAGTACTTGGGTTCAACAGTTCAGAGTAATGGTGAGTATGGAAGAGAAGTGAAGAATTGAGTGCAGGCAGGGTGGAATGGGTGGATAAGTGCGGCAAGAGTGATTTGTGACAGACAGTTACCAGTAAAAGTGAAAGGGAAGGTCTAAAGGATGGTAGTGAGACCAGCTATGTTATATGAGTTGGAGACGGTGGCACTGACAAAAAGACAAGAGGCAGAGATGGAGGTTGCAGAGTTAAAGATGTTAAGATTTGCACTGGGTGTGATGAGTGTCACTCGTTCATCTCTAACAAATATGACAAGAAGGCTGGGGGTTTCATTTAGATGCTTGAATACATAGAAACACATCAGGATGGATAGCAGCATCTTTTAAATATGAACAAACTAATTAACAGACAGACCTTACATACATACATGCTTACATCTCAATAGCTAACTACAAAATGGCAGTCAGGCTCACATGTGCTCAATATTTATACACTTGTGCAAGCCCTTGGATAGCTTCTTAAAGCTATATACACATATATTGATCTACATTCCCCCTCTTAAAATGATTGCCTTTTATACAAAACAATATCAGAGACAGACATGTATTACTATATACATTGGAAACAAAACACAATGTTCATGCCCAAATTGCTTCATATCTGCTACACGGTTTAGAGATTTGACCATATCTCGTAATGTAACAGTTGGGACCAAATTTAGCAACATGGACAGTCTGCAGTGCGCAACTCATATCAGAAACTTCTGGATTCATCACAGGAACAAGAATGTCCTCTGGAACTTCCTCTGAAATTGTAACACCAGACAACTCACTCTGAGATAAAGAGTCTTTCTCACAGGCTATCTGCTGTGGTATAGGCTCAGATGTTTCTCAAATGTTTCCAGTTCCACCTAAAAGTTGCTCCTTCTGATTGTATAATGTATGATCTTGGCTCTGGATCAATATTCTTCATGACACCACTCCAATCATAACCTTTGGATGTTCGTATCCTTACCACTTCTCCCTCTTGTAATGGATTGAGCAGTCTGTTGGTCTTATTGTAGTAGAACTTCTGGGATAGGCACTTCTTCAGCAGACTGACTTTCACTAGCCTGTTGTTCTTGACACATGGAACCAATAATTGACTACTGATTGGTAATGTGGTTCTGGTTTGTCTTGACAGAAGTCTCTGAGCAGGTGACCCAAGATGTCTGTCATGAGGAACATTTCTGAGATTCAAGAGAGTCAGGAAAACATCAGCATTATCTTGTTTTAACTTCTCAAGTTACTGCTTTGCGCTTTGAACTGCATGTTCTGCCAAACCATTTGACTGTGGGTACTCAGGACTACTTGTGACATGAATAAAGTCCCATTCTTTAGCAAATCTTTTGAACTGTTGGCTGTAAACTGCGTGCCATTGTTAGAAATAACTTTGTGTGGGCTACCATGTACAGCAAAATGATGCTTCATCTTAGTAATGACAGTACTAGATGCTAGGTTAGGAAGTAGGTCAATTTTGAACCAATGGGAGTAAGAGTCTACTAACACCAAATAATGCTGACCATTCCAGTCAAAGATGTCCTTGGCTACTGTCAACCAAGGTAGTTCCGGAATCTGGTTAAGATGAAGTGGTTCCTCTTGTTCATGTGGCTTTGTACTATTACAGATTGAAAAACATGAAAATGCTTTCTCAATGTCTTGTGACATAGAAGGCCAAAATACTAGACCTCTTGCCCTTCTTTTGGTAGATTCGGTTTCTGGGTGACCGCGATGCTAAATAGTTATTTACTCTTGTTGCAAGGACTTTGGAACAATTACTTTCGGACCTTTCATAATGATACCTTTGTCAGATAAAATCTCATCTTTGTATGGAAAATAAGGTTGCACTTCTTGAGGTAAACTCAATTGTTTTGATGGCCATCCTTGTTTGATAAAGTGGTTAAGCCTTTGTAAAACTGGATCTGTAGCTGTGTTATCTCTCAGCTCATCAAGATGTGTGGAAGAAAAATTTCTCACTTCCATGACTTCAAAATCAAGGTTCTCATTTTGTTGCTGTTCTGTGGTGTTTCTGGGCAATCTGGGTAATGTATCAGCAAGATAAAGAAGTTTTCCTTTCATGTAGACAGGATTGAAATTGCACATTTGCAATCTCAGCATCATATGTTGCAGTCTGTCTGGAGCTGAATGCATAGGCTTTCTCAAGATAGTGACTAGTAGTTTGTGGCCTGTTTTGATCTGGATAGGTCTTCCATAAACATAATCATAAATTTCCTACACACAGTTTTATGTTTAAGGTTATCAAAAAGGTGTATGTAGGAAATAAAAGAGGTGATTTAAATAATAAAATGGAATTATGTGAGACTAAATGGATTATAAACTTGTGAGCAGATCGCCCTCCGGGGCTCAGTAATGTTATTCCTTTAAAACCAACTTTAAAGGCCAGAAGACCTATTATTGGATAAACAAGGAGGTGTGTCATAGACCTTCTTGATCTTGCCTGCTGATGTCATTGGAGGTGTTGTCTGTGTTGGAGTATTTTATCGGCTAAAAGTTTTTATTTAATAATGAGTAATGGAGTCCCTATTATTCATGATCTGAGGAAGGTTTTACTGAAAGTGCTTATCGAGTGAGCATTGGAACAATTCAATTGGATCTATGTTTTACAGTCAGCGGTTCTAATTTGAAAATATTGGAAGTATTTGGAGAACTACAGAAGCGTAAAGAGTATTATCAAGTGACTGACTAATACTGAAGGACTTTGCTTGAACAAGGTACATTTGAACAGCTGCTTGAAATTTGAGGCCTTATGTTTACCATCCTTTGAAGTTTCATTACGATAGGAGCCCCTAAGGAACTGTTGAATTTAAAGAAAGTTGTGCGAATCACTAGTACCGAATGGTTTGAGTGATTATTTGTTCAAGCCTCAGGACTTTATATTAATCTTACTGAAGTTTTTATAATGGCAAGAAATCTGTCCATTTTATCAAAGTATTTTTGAAAGTGATTTTGAATTACATCTGTTTTTATATCAATAAATTCTCTTGCAATTTTTAAACAAGTTTACTTGGAACCATTCTTAAATAGCAAGAAAGCTGTGTAGCAATACCTTTTTTCAGCCGTGGAGTAGCGACTTGATTTAAACAATACATATATTTTTTTTTATCTTGCTTGACGCTACTTAAATAGTGAGTTACACATTTGTTTTTGCATTGTATCTATTTAGTATTTACTCACTAAACATGGCAGATAGAGCTAATATTATTGAGAAGCTGCCAAATGGCAAAACAAAAACTGCATTGTCGTTTATATCACATAATACAGGAACTGAATTTCATGGGGAAATTGTAAACCCTTTGCTGCATGTGAACTTTGAAAGCTTAACTGAGGCAGTATCAGTTGACACAACAGATGATGCTACTTTCGACACTATTTTAAGTGAAGTAGAAACTACCGCATACCGTCTTAAAAGATTGACATGGCAGTGGTATCATATGGAAGCTAGCATGCATAATCAAGTGATACCGAGGGGATTGAGAATTAAATGCATGCCTAGCTATGGGAATCAATACCCTGAGGTACTGGCAAGATGGCAAGCAATAAATCTGGAGACTAGTTTTCGCTATATGCGCTTGTTAATAGAATTTTTTAAACCAGAAAAAGAAAAAGCCACAGTCTTTATTCAGGACAAGCAAGCAGAACTTGAAAAATTTGAGTTAACTAATACACAAATTACTAAATTAGAAACATTGCAATTTAATTTGAATATGTATGAAATAAGGCTTAAAGAACAGAAAATTAAAAAGTTATTAAGAGATATTGCGGATTTAAAAAATGGTTGAATCTTTGAATGGCCTAGAGAGGAGAGAAAGCCTGAACCATGTTTACAGAGATTTACAAATCAAAAAACATAATTGAAAGAAAAAAACTAATGAGAATGAGTCTACCCTCAATTTGGTAACAAGATCTCTGGAAGAGCCACAGATTAATCGTATTTACTCTTTAGATATGACGGGGGCTCAAGCCACTACTTCAGCAGAAGCAACAGATAAGCCTGTGGAGATAGGAACCGTCCCTAAAAAAGGGGTATTTCATGCAGATTTAAGTGAGTTTGTGCTGGATCTCAAGTATTTTGGAAGGAATGTGACATTAAAGAATATTTATAGGAATGAAAAAATGAAAAATAAAACACTTAAGAAACCCAGTGTGTTTGTACCTATAAACCATCCAGCAGTTGATCTATTTACCCATATGTGCAATGATGAAGTTGAACAGTTAAGAACAAGGAAGGATACCAAACATTTTTATAATATAACATCCAAAGAGAGACAAGCCTTGATCAATCTACAGCATAATGAAGAGATAGTACTTAAACCTGCTGATAAAGGGGGAACTATAGTTGTTCTTTCATCTGAATGGTACAGGAATAAAATGCAAGAAATGTTGAGCGATACAACAACATATTTGGAGGTTAATTCTCGTAAATTAGAAGGGAGTATGAAAAAGATACAAGACCAACTCTACAGTATGCTACTAGAGGGTAGCTTAAATATTGAGCAGTACAATTATTTTAATGTTACCCATCCCATTATTCCATCTATAAGTGGGCTTCCTAAGATACATAAAAGTTGAATGGAACCACTTTTATGCTCCATTGTGGCGGGGCAAGGATGGATTACGGAATTTATCTCCATGTTTGTAGAAAAAAAATTAAAAGAAATTCTAAATAATATTCCTAGTGTTCTAAGAGATACAGATGACTTTCTGAAGAAATTGAAAGTGGCCATGGACTCGTTAATGAATAAAACTAATTTATTGCTGACTACAATGGATGTTACAAGTTTATTTACTTCAATACCCAATGAGCATGGGATTGAAGCAGTGAGACGAACAACTGGAGAAGAAGGCACTAATAAGCATAGTGCTAATCTTATCTGTTCTCTTTTAGAAATGATCTTGGATACCAATTTCTTCCTCTATGGACCTTTAATCTATTGGCAGCATTAGGGAGTTGCCATGGGCACCCCCTGCGCCAATAGTTATGCGAATATAGTCCTTTTTGATTGGGAAAAGAAATATATTCTAAGTGCTGTAAATCCATGGTTTGAACAAGTAAAATATTATGGTCGTTTTGTGGATGACCTTTTCTTGCTCTGGGAAGAGATGAGAAGCAATTCATTATGTTTATGCAGTATCTAAATGAAACAACATCATTCCTCAAATTTACAAGTCAATATTCACGTGACCTTGTGAATTTTTTGGATGTCAATATTTCATTAGAAGGAGATATGCAAACTTCATTATATAGAAAACCTACTTGGAGAAATCACTATCTCCATAAGAATAGCATGCATCCAAGGCATGTTACAAGTAATATAATGAAAAATGAACTCACTAGAATCACCAAAAGATGTACACAAGAAATGACTATACAGCAGGAGATGGTTGACTTGAAACAACGGTTGCAAGCACATGGTTATTCTAATAAAGACACAGATTTAACAATGGACAGATTTTTAAGTAATCAGTCACAGGATTCTGAGACAACATTAGTAAAGAATAAGGAAAGAACATCTACTATGCATTTAATGATTACATATAGTGCTGATAATAAACAGATACAAGAGATTATACATAAGTACTGGCCAATCTTGACACAGGATGCAAAACTTCGGGCCATAGTGGGTGATAAACCACAGTTTTGTTACAAAAATAAGAAGAACATTAAGAGGCTTCTGTGTATGAAAGATGGATTCCTTAACCAAAAATAATGGGATTCAAAGGCACCTTTCAGTGTGGGAACTGCTCTGCATGTGAATACATTGATACTAGTAATATCTTTAAACATCCAAGTATGAATAAAGATTTTATTTTTAGCTGTAAAGCCACATGTATCTCCCAAAATGTGGTTTATTTGGCGACCTGTAAAGACTGCACATCCTTCTATGTTGGCAAGACTAACCAAATGTTTAAAAAGAGATTACTTTGGCATTTGAGTGACATACGAAGAGAAGATACACATAATGCCTTAGCAGAGCACATTTCTAAATTTCCTAAACACAGTTTTATGTTTAAGGTTATCGAAAAGGTGTATGTAGGAAATAAAAGAGGTGATTTAAATAATAAAACTGAATTATGTGAGACTAAATGGATTATAAACGTGTGAGCAGATCACCCTCCAGGGCTGAATAATGTTATTCCTTTAAAACCAACTTTAAAGGCCAGAAGACCTATTATTAGATAAACAAGGAGGTGTGTCATAGACCTTCTTGATCTTGCCTGCTGATGTCATTGGAGGTATTGTCCGTGTTAAAAGTTTTTTATTGGCTAAAAGTTTTTATTTAATAATGAGTAATGGAGTCCCTATTATTCATGATCTGAGGAAGGTTTTACCGAAAGTGCTTATCGAGTGAGCATTGGGACAATTCAATTGGATCTACGTTTTACAGTCAGCAGTTCTAATTTGAAAATATTGGAAGTATTTGGAGAACTACAGAAGCAGAAAGAGTATTATCAAGTGACTGACTAATACTGAAGGACTTTGCTGGAACAAGGTACATTTGAGCAGCTGCTTGAAATCTGGGGCCTTGTGTTTACCATCCATTGAAGTTTCATTACGATAGGAGCCCCTAAGGAACTGTTGAATTTAAAGAAAGTTGTGCGAATCACTAGTACCGAATGGCTTGAGTGATTATTTGTTCAAGCCTCAGGACTTTATATTTTTCTTACTGAAGTTTTTATAATGGTAAGAAGTATGTCCATTTTATCAAAGTATTTTTGAAAGTGATTTTGAATTACATCTGTTTTTATATCAATAAATTATCTTGCAATTTTTAAACAAGTTTACTTGGAACCATTCTTAAATAGCAAGAAAGCTGTGTAGCAATACCTTTTTTCAGCCGTGGAATAGTGACTTGATTTAAACAATACATATTTTTTTTCTCTTGCTTGATGCTACTTAAATAGTGAGTTATACGTTTGTTTTTGCATAAACATAATCATGGAACTTCAAGCATGCAAACACAATTGCCAAAAGCTGTTTCTTGATCTGACATACTGCATCTCAGACTAAGAGTTATAGATGAATAGGCAACAGGTTGATCCTCTTGTAGAATGACTGCACCAAGTCCAAATTTTGAAGCATCACAGGAAAGTGTAACTGGTTTGTGAACATCAAAGAATCTGAGCGTAGGTGGACTAGGAATTCTCTGTTTCAGGACATCAAATACTCTGCTGTTGCTCTAACCAAGAGCAGGATACATCTTTATGTGTCATCTCTGTGAGTGGAAATGAAAATTGGCTTAAGTCTGAAATGAACTTGCCTAGATAGTTGGCCATGCCAAGAAAACGTTGCAGGGCTTGAATATTGTCTGGAGCTGGAATCTCGAGAATGACTGTTTGCTTTGAAGGGCCTGGTTGTAGGTCTGTACTCATAAATAAATGACCAACATAAGAAACTTCTTGTAGCCTGAACTTGCATTTGTGTGGATTGAGCTTATGATTTACTTGATGTGCCCTTTCAAGAACTTTTCTGAGGTTTCTTTCATGTTCAGCTTCATCATGATCTCCTACTAGTATGTCATCTACTATGATAGCACAAGGATACGCAGAAAAAATTTTCTCCACTGCATACTGAAAGATTTCACTTGCAGAATTTATCCCAAATGGCATCCTCAAAAATCTGAACCTGCCAAATGGAGCCCTAAAAGTAGTGAGCAATGAGGATTTTTTGTCAAGCTGAATTTACCAAAATTAACTCTTTGCATCTAAGACAGAGAAAATAATGGTATTTGTCATCAAAGCTGTGACTTCTTCCACTGTGCACATTGGATGATGAGGTCTTTTTAATGCTTTGTTCAAATCTCGTGGGTCAATACATATTCTGATATAGGTTCATAGGTTCATAGCTTCATACTAGGCTATCTGCTCTAGGGCATTTATAAGCCTAGTCAGAATGTGTTTGGCTTTTGCCACCCATTTTAAATTTATTTTGCTATGCCCTTTTTCGAGGTTAGTATACTGTGCCTCTGTCTAACAGTGACACAGAAGTGATACCCGGGGTAAACCTACGATCTCCCATCCACTCATCAAGATTCCTCTTGAAGAGAGTCAATGAGGGACTCTGCCTAACCTGGACTGGGATTTTATTCCAGAGTGAAGGGAGCCTCTGGGTTATGAATCTGTCCCTCCAGCATGTCCTATTTATTTCAGTGCTGAGGTTCAAGTCTCGAGCGTAGCTCGATGGGATTTGGATTTTCTTAGGTGCAGCATGTCCATTAATTCCAGGTTGGACATGGCTTTATACATCAGGCACAGATCGCCTCTGAACAGGCGGTATGCCACTGAGTAGAGCTGGAGTTTCTTTAACCGGGCAGCATATGGCATCTGTTTGAGCCCTTTGATCCTCTTGGTGAGGTACTTTTGGGGTCTTTCCAGTTGCTGCAGGTGTCTGGTAAGGTACATCCCAAAAGGGGCATTGTACTCAATTATGGGCCTGATGAGGGATGAGTAAAGAGGCACGATGACCTCCCTGATCTAGATGTGAATCCCTTCATGATTAGGTGGGCTATATAAAATGTTTTTCTAACCACTTTGGCCACGTGGTTGTCAAATGAGAGATTGCTATCAACTTGGGTCTCCAGGTCCCTAATTACTTCTTCTGTACTTAATGGATTACCACCTATGTGGTAATTTGTGGGCACTTTGTTTTGCCAAAGGGATGACTATACACTTTTGGCATTTAGCTTGAGGCCATGGCTCTGGCACCAGTTGTCTGTTTCTATGAGGCCCTTTTGGAGGATGCTTGTGTCAGCTGCAGAGTCGATTATGGCGCCCAGTTTGCAGTCATCTGCGAACTTGGTCAGCCACAGTCCTTCCATGTTGGCCTGTACCTCTGAGAAATATATACCGAACAAGAGAGGTCCCAGGACTGAGCCTTGTGGGACACCACTTGTAACTGGTTTGGAGTCTGACATGGCTCCAGCAATTCTAACCATGTGGGTTCTGTCCTTGAGCCAGTTTGCAATCCATCTAGTGACATAGGGGTTTATATTTAAGCTGGTGAGCTTATCTATAATGCCCGAGTGGGGTATTGTATCGAAGGCTTTTGCGAGGTCCAGGTAAGCTGTGTGGACCACCTTCTCCTCGTCAATGGCCTTGGTGACTGTTTCAAAGAAATCAACCAGGTTTAAGAGGCAGGATCTGCCCTTAACAAAGCCAAACTGGGTAGGATCCAGTGTCTGTAGGTCCCCAATATCTTTATTTATGAGGTCCATGATGATCCTTTCCATAGCTTTGCAGACCAAGCTAGTCAGGCTTATGGGGCGATAGTTTCCAGGATCCGTTGAGGCACCACCTTTATGGAGAGGGACCACTGTTGCTGTACGCCACTCTTTGGGCACATATCCTGTAGTAAGGCTGAGATTGAACAGTAGTTTTATGTTTGGGTTTAGCTCTTCTTGGAGTTCATGTAGGACGCAGCGGGACACGGTCTGGTCCCATTGATGCTGTGTTTTTTTGCTTTGAAGGGCGGCTCTTACCTGAGCATCTGAGATGTCAGGGGGCAGCACTCTGCTGGGATAGATATTCGCCCTTTTGGTGGGGGGGGGGAGAAGTTTGCGCTGAACCTGTCAGCTAGGATGTTGGCAATGTCTGTGGGTTCAGTGTATTTTTTGTCATTTTGGACTAATTCTGAGCATATCTGGGAATTACCACCCAGGTTCCTAACATAACTAAAGAAAGCCTTGTGATTATTCTTAGTGTCCTGTGCAATTTTTCTCTCGAAGCTGGCCTTAGACAATTTTATGAGTGCCCGTAGTTTTTTGCTAATACTGATCAGTGATGCCTTCCCTTTTTGGGATTTCCTTTATCATTTAGTAGCTTCCTCCTTCTATTGTATAGTTTGTTTATGGCTGGGGTCCACCAGACAGGACGTCTGCCTTTGGAGGATTGGGTCTTGGTTTTATTTGGGATCGCATGATCCATGCATTCCTGAAGGTGTTCATAGAATGCGTTTATAAAGGATTCTGCACTCTGGGCCGTATTTTCCACAGGCCCCGGGCTTTGAAGGATTCCACCTCGGTTTTGAGGAGTGTGAAATTTGCTTTAGAGAAGTTTTTCACTGTGGTTTTCTGGGCAAGGGGTGGGGTCGGGATGTGACTATCCAGTGAGATTAGTTTATGGTCTGCTCTTACCAGTGAGGGATACACTTCTGGTCTGGAGCATAGAGTCCCCATGTTGGTGATGATAAGGTCCAGTATGTTTTCCCCTCTTGTGGGAGTGGTAACAAGTTGTTCCATAGCATTTGAGTTTATAAATTCTAGGAAACTTTGGGCTAGGGTGTTGGAGCTAGAGTAATGCTCCCAGTCTATGTTTGGGTAGTTGAAGTCACCCAATGTAATGGTGTTTGGAGAGACCTTCATATTTTCCAGTGTTCTCAGGAAGGCCGAGTGGGGTTCCTGGGTTTGGGAGGGTGGTCTGTAGCAGGCTATAAACTGGAAGGCAGTTTTACCCACTGTTAGTTGCACATGGATAGTCTCTGATGCTTTGTGCTTTGCCACCAACCTGGAGGTGTGGGTATCTTTGATGAATATCGATACTCCCTCCTTTTGTGGTTCGGTCCAAGTTTTGGGGCCGAAAAGCATGGTATGAGGTATAACCTGGTAGTGCTGGGGTGCTCTCGGGAGCCCTGAACCAGGTTTCTGTTACTGCACAGATATCGATGTTCTCCATGCTAAGGAGAGTTTCGAGTGCATGCATCTTGAGGTTTAAACTTATGGCGTTGAGTAGCATTACTCTTAGTTTCTTATCCCTTGTGATACCTATGGAGGTGGGTTTGTCTTTTGAGCCTTGCCTAAAAAAGGCACTATGAGGGTAGCAAGAGCCTTTGCCAATATCCGAAAGCCCAGAGGTAACAGGTGCAAGCTGTCCCTAGTGAAGCATCATGACTTGTCGAGCATATCATCCCAAGCTGACAGGCATTGGATCCCCTTTGAATGACACCAGTACTTAAGCCAATTGTTGAAATTGATCATCTTGTCTTCATATTGTGGCATCATTCTTGGTGAGGGTAAGATGCTACTCAAGGTCAGGGTCATACCGGCCTGGGCTACATGCTCAGAGAGCTCCTTTATGTCTCTTTTCATGTAGTCCAGGGAGGTACATCTCAGGTCATTCACACCAGCATGGACAATGACCGAGTCATATTTGTACTTGCCTTGGAGTGACCTGAGTGCTTGTGTTATGTGGCGGATCCTAGCGCCCGACAGGCTGCTCACCGTGACCCTCTCCTTGTTCAGCCTGGTGAGTGGGACGTCAGTGTGCCTGACGATAGAGCCACCTATTACAAGTGTATCAGGTGTGTTGTTTAGTCTTAAGGGCTGTGACTGTTCGGCACACTGGCTTTGTGAGATATGTGTTGCACGTGTTTTGTTTTGGGGTAGCGGTTGCTTGGGTGTCTGCTTTGGAGGTCTCTGCTGCTTAGGCAGATCTTTATTTAGAGCCTCCGGGTATGTTTTGAGTGATTATGTGTTTGGTTTGCTGTCGTGGTAGGTCTATGTGAGACTGGAATTGTAGTGAGTGTGGTTTCCTTCTCCTCCTGACTGGTTATGCCAGTACTGAGTTGAGAGAGCTTAGCCTCCAGTTTGGCTATATGGTTGCATCTCTCACATGTGTTGGAATTTGTTGGGAGGAGGAGAGGGTTGTCTGTGTACATGAGGCAGTTGCAACATTGCCTCAAGATTCCCAGATTCACCAGCTGGACCAGAGAGGAGATTGACAACTGACCTTTGGACATGCTAGAATAATATTGGGAATTCCTTAATAATTGAAAACAAGGGCCAGTGGGGAGTGAGGGTGTAGTGCTTTTAATTTTTAGTGCTGACTTATATAATTGCTTTAGTGAGCAAGTGCCAGGTAACTTAAGTGCAATGTGTTACAGGTAACTTAAATGCAAAACAACAAACAGTAACTTTCTTTCAAGTGAAACAAGGAAATAAGTACAGTAAGCAATGCAGATATCACTAGTGATCCACAGAAGCTGAGAAGCCCCGTATTAGGTGGAATTAGCATTCCAGGGAAATAACAAGCAAACAAACAACAAGCATATAAACAAAGCTAGATTCAGCAGGCCTGGATCTAGTCTATGCTACAGCAAACAAGGTGTACCAATTTCAGTAAGATACAGTTCAAATATTCAGGCACTATAAACCTTTAACCAGAAATTCCCAGCTCAGAAGGGCAGAGTCCAGCCTCTTCTCCCACAAGAGTGCAGACCACGAACCTTCTTAATGTAAAATAACTGGCCTGAAGCCCAAGTGCTTAAACCAGAACTAATACACTTTAAGAATAACAGACACTGGGCTCTCAATCAGCAGTTCCCAACTTAGAAGGATGAAAGCTACCTGTCCTGCCACCACAGTGCATGCCACAAACCTTCCCAATGTAAAACAACTGGTCTGAAGCCCAAGTGCTTAATCCAAAAGACTTAGAATGATAGCTACACTTTAATCAAGTTACTACCAAGCAGTAATAAATACAACTGAATACTTTAGAGAATGCCTGGATTAGTGCTCAAGTTACCCAAACAAAGCTAGATCCAGCAGGCCCGAATCCAGTCTATGCCACAGCAAACAAGCCACACCAACTTCAGTAAGAAGCAGTTCAGATATGCATGCACTATAAGCCTTTAACCAGAAATTCCCAGCTCAGAAGGGCAGAGTCCAGCCTCTCCTCCCACAAGAGTGCAGACCACGAACCCTCTTAATGTAAAATAACTGGCCTGAAAGCCCAAGTGCTTAAACCAGAATTAATACACTTTTAGAATAACAGACACTGAGCCCTCAATCAGCAGTTCCCAACCTAGAAGGATGTAAGCTACCTGTTCTGCCACTACAGTGCAGACCACAAACCCTCTCAGTGCAAAACAACTGGTCCGATGCCCAAGTGTTTAAACCAAAAGGCTTAGAATGAGTTACACCAAGCAGTAATAAATACAATTGAGTACTTTTAAGATGATGCAAAAGTAAAATAAAGTAGGTAGAAACACAAGTACAGTAAAAGCAGATGAAATTTTTTTTTTTTTCTGAACAAGTGCTGAGATCAAAGAAACCGATTTGAGTGCTGAAACTTGAAAACTGGCTAGTTATAAGGAAATAAAAACTAAGCTAGAAGGCTTCCCTCCAACACAGAAGGGCTTGGGGGCTCAGAAACCTACAAATAGTCTATACCACTTAACAGGAAAGGCAGGAAACAAGCTTACATTTTTTTTTTTTTCTGTTTCCCAGATGCTCTCTTTGTACACAGTAGGAGTCCTGAAATCAGAATATGATCTCACTGCACTCAGTTGAGTGAGCAAATGAGATGGACCCAGAAGGAGTATCCAAACACAAATTTACAAGAGGGGCGGGCAGTTTCAAGGCCACTAAGATTAACACCAAAACAAAAACACGGAGGGTGGGTGGGACTAACTGAAGAGCAGAGTCAAAACTTCCAGTTCAGTTAATATTCCTGCAACACAGTTAAAATCAATTTAAATACTGTATTTTTTTTAAAAAGTGCAGATAAAGGTACTTAAATTCTCTTATACGTCCAGTTGAATACAGCAAGTTCTTAGCTGGCCAAAGCTGAGGTTTTTAAGCAGAAAATATTTCACACTGTACCACTTAAATAGGCAAGGACAGGAAATCAAAGAATGTGGCTACCCCCACACCTGTAATTACTAGCAAATAACAAAATTCAGCAAACACTGACTAACTTCCAGTTCAGTTAATATTCCTGCAAGACAGTTAAAATCAATTTAAATACTGTATTTTTTTTTTTAAAAAGTGCAGATAAAGGTACTTAAATTCTCTTATACGTCCAGTTGAATACAACAAGTTCTTAGCCAGCCAAAGCTGAGGTATTTATATCATCTGAGCTTTGCTTGTGAGCTACCACCATGGAAGATACCGATTCAGTTGGTGTTTCTACTGGACAAATTACACCTTGTCACACCATTTTATCTAGTTCGGCTTTGACTCTGTCCTATATGGCTATTAGAAATTTCCATACTGGCCTTATAACTGGACTGACCACTGGGTCTAACTTCATGGAGTACACAACTGAAAGTTTGCCTAGTTTGTCTTGGAACAGATCAGCATAGGTAGAAAAGAATGTGCTGGGCAAAATTAGACTAGTGGTCTTTTAAGCTAATATGGTGGACATCCTTGTTAAATGAAAGCAGTCCCATTTTCAAACTTTCTCTGAGCCCTTAATAATGACTAGACGTGCCTCTTGACCACATAGAATAATAAATTGTAGCGTCTTCCAGCAGAGTAACATGAAAGCACTAGTGAGCCTCCAGTTTGAATTTTTTCACCTCCATAAGCAACAAGCTTCACACACCTTGCTAAATCAAGCCTTTCACCTTTACACACTCTAGCAAATGTTTCTGCTGACATAACATTGCACTCGGAACCTGTATCAACTTTGAGCTCTGTTGGTTTGCCGTTTATTCGAACAGTACAAAATACTTCATTCTTTGCGCTTAAATCTTCTGCATTTACCATTTCATGAAGCACTGACACACCATCAACATAAAGAATAGAATTGCCACTGTCTAACTGATCAATCTTAAAATGTTCCATTTAATGTGGGCCATTTGATTTACAAAATCTTTTGAAGTGATTCCATTTATTGCATTTGTGGCATTGTTGACCAAAAGCTAAATATTTTTCCCTTTTAGATTCATGGCTTCCACCACAATTATGACAGTTGGCAATGAAATTAGGATGGGGTCCATGCTTTAAGTTTGCTGACTCACTCTTATGCTTCACTGAGACTGTGCGAACTCTGGAATTTGTTAGAAAGTTCTGGGGTTTACCACTGAGTGCTGCAGGGGTTACAGCTGCTGCCATATGCTTGGATCTGTTTCTTTTAACAACTCGCTGCATACTATCGACATGAGCTTTATCACCCTGCCTTCTAGAACTTCTCTCATTTGTAAGCATATTTGTGTGCTTTTCTGTGAGCTCTTAAAGCTGACAAATCTCAATGGACTTATTCAAAGTCAAATCACTATCATGAAGCAAAATCTTTCTCACAGCATCATCTTTTATACCACACACAAGTCTATCTTTTATTAACTCATCCTTTAAGTCACCAAATCTGCACATTTTAGCTTTATTTTGCATGTCAGTTATATATGCTGCAAAAGTTCAACAGGCTCATCATCCCTTGTATAAAATAAGTGCCTTTCCATTGTAACATTTATCTGGGGCTTACACATTTCTCTACATTTACATTTTAAGCACTCTGGATCCTCCCTTGACTCAGCCGGTACAACAAAATGATTGTTTTCCCCCTCTCCAGCATAGACAGCAGGTGCATACACAAATGAACACTCCATTTCTATAGCTTCTGACCCATCTAAATTAAGTAGAATGCCTTTGTGCAGTCATCTTTATCAGAAAATGTAGCCTGTATGAAAATGTCATACTGTTGCTCAAACATTCTTTAGTTCTCAACAATATTACTGTCAAACACAAGTGCACTGGATTTTCGAAATCCATCTGCTATGCCCACAAAGTATACACAAACACATTGAAAATATGGCCCTTGAAGTTATGTACAAACAAACAGTTCTGTGAGTTTGTAACAACATTGAAATGCACAATAAACTCTTCAAAATAAAAGTAACGAAAGTCAAAATAGTCAATAAACCGAGGGATAAAAGCTCCGTAGTCACAAAAAATAAACAAATAAATATATGTAAAACAAGTAAACTATGGAGCTACCATGTAATAAGTAAGGCAGCCAAATGAGAAAAACCTCCGAGTAAAAATCCAGAAGGATGGTTCTCAGCTTCAATCCAACTTAAACAGTTGATAAAAGTCCACACAGGAACACAGAAACCAGGATAAAAACTCAGTTTATATCCTCTTGTTATAATAAACCTGAGTTTTTATCCTGGTTTCTGTGTTCCTGTGTGGATTTTTATCAACTGTTTAAGTTGGATTGAAGCTGAGAACCATCCTTCTGGATTTTTACTCGGAGGTTTTCCTCGTTTGGCTGCCTTACTTATTACATGGTAGCTCCGTAGTTTGCTTGTTTTACATAAACTCTTCAAAATGTTTCACTTTGCAAAATATGCTTTGTAATGGCTGTACTCTGTGGAATATGCTTGCAATGGCTGTACTTTGTGAAATATGCCTTGTAATGGCTGTACTTTGTGAAACAACTTTACTGTAACACTGCACAAACATGCATGCACTTTATACACTTCTGGTAACTTGGATTTCTTTGTTTAATACAAAAATACATCCTTTGTAAAAATGTGGTAGTTTACCCTTATTTTATTCATTTTATGCAATTTTAACTTTATTTCAAACATTTTCTGTAGTAATTTGAATATTTTTATCAATATTGTACATATTGGTTTATGCAAATATCATTTAGAGTGCTCTGTATACCCCATTTTATATTATGCAAAAAGAAATAGTGCTGAGCAAGTTTTAATATCTGAAATTCTTTTCTGTCCTGTTTTGCGAAGTTTACACATTTTGGGATG
Source organism: Protopterus annectens (assembly GCF_019279795.1). Classification (NCBI taxonomy): domain Eukaryota; kingdom Metazoa; phylum Chordata; order Ceratodontiformes; family Protopteridae; genus Protopterus; species Protopterus annectens. The sequence goes on from NC_056727.1 coordinate 331,357,309, forward strand.
ATCCACTCTTGTATATTCCACCAGCATCTAAGCTAGTGCCTCTAGTTATTTTAGCCAAGCCGTTTCTAACCTCATACCCTTTGGATATGCTGGTTCTGACTCCGTGCCCTTTAGATATGCCTCTTCTGACACCATGTCACTTGTTCATCTCTAATACACATGACAAGAAAGTTTGGGGTTTTGTTTAGATGCTTTAATACATAGAAATGCATCAGGATGGATAGCAGCATCTTTAAATATGAACAAACTAATTAACAGACAAACCTTACATACATACAGGCTTACATCTCAACAGCTAAGTACAAAATGGCAGTCAGGCTCACATCTGCTCACTATTCATACACTTGTGCAAGCCCTTGGATAGCTTCTTAAAGGTATATACACATATATTGATCTACAACAAAGATGAACAGTATTAGAAATGAGTATGTTAGATGGTCAGTTCAGGTTAGATGGTTTGGAGGCAAAGCAAGAGAGGTGAGATTGTGTTGGTTTAGACGTGTTGAGGAGGGATGCTGGGTATATTGGGAGAAGGATGCTAAGGATGGAGCTGCCAGGCAAGAGGAAAAGAGGAAGGTCTAAGATAAGGTTTATGAATGTGGTGAGAGAGGATATGCAGGTGATTGGTGTGACAGAGCAAGATGTAGAGGACAGGAAGAAATGGAAACAGATGATCTGCTGTGGTGACCCCTAACAGGAGCAGCTGAAAGAAAAAGAAGATCCCATAGATAATTTGAGGGAACCATGCATGGGGATAAAGCATTTTGGAGTTGCCTCTGTCCATTAGTAGTACATAGGGCAGTTCTGGGATAAATTTTCTGTTTTCCATCCATTGATTTAAGTTGCATTTGAATATTGGCAGGGATGACATTTATTTTATTTTGATGGGAAGTCAGTTCCACAGCAGCAGTATCTGCTGTGAAACATACCTGTCCCTCCAAACCATTCATTTTTATTTGAAAACATTTTTATTTTTCAAATATAATAATAATTAATATTAAAGTCTTCTATATAGATAGATGTTATAACATTCTATATACACTATATACAATTGGCTTGAACAATTTCTAATGTACAAATATGAAAATATAAAGAGTAGGAAAAAAAACTAAAATTATTTGAACAAAAAACTTAAGTTACACATGAAGGATGATGCTGTAGAAGAGGTTTAGATCCTTAGACTAAGTATCTCTGTTGCCATTTGACTTGCTGATGTGCAGTAAATCCATCAGTAGTGGGTTGGAGGATACCTTGTATGCTATACACGGGTCACCTCTTAGCAGTCTATAAGATAGTAAGGATAGTAACAGGGCTATGAGTCTGTCTATGTCAGACATGTTGTTTGGGCCTTCTATCCTTTTAGTAAGGTATCTCTGTGGCCGTTCCAGTCGTTGCATGTGTCTGGACAGATACATGCCAAAGGGGGCATTATATTCAATGCCAGACTGAATGAGGGTCAGTAAAGACACCACTTTATTATTATTTTATTGTTTACATCTCTCTATTATTTTATTGTTTTTTTTATTAACCCATTACTATCCTCTTTATGTCCTCATCATGGTTATACTCTCCTAACCCTTCTTGATCTAGAGTGGAAACACTTTATTGTACACATACCTTTGAAATGCACAGCTTTTCAAATGATGTCCCTATTTCTACATCTTATTTTTTGCCTATATATATATATATATATATATATATATATATATATATATATATATATATATATATATATATATATATATATGTATATATAAATATATATATGTATATATATATATATATATATATATATATATATATATATATATATATATATATATATATATATATATATATATATATATATATATATATATATATATATCCAACTAACATTCCCCAACACAGAAATCAATTCTCCAACACAGAAAACACACACACACACACACACACACACACACACACACACACACACACACACACACACACACACACTCACACACACACACACACACACACACACACACACACGCACACACACACACACAGAGCGTGACAGAATAATCATGATGACAACCTTAAGAGTAACACAACCCAAAGATGTGCAGAACTGCCCCATAAATAAATCTGTTTGTATATGTCTAGCCCTGCCTCCAAATCTCTCCTTCCTCCAACATGATCATCAGTCTTTCTCTTCAGCATTTGCTCAATTTTCATTGCCAAGCAGCACCTGTAACTTACAGGAGATGACACTACACAACAAAGGCAAAATCTTGTTTTATGGTTTTGCCTTCAGCTGCATTAGTCTGATGCCCTTGTCAAGCTGATATGTATTAGGCTACTGGATGTACTGTACACCTTATAGGATTTTACAATAGTTATGACTGTGATGAAGACTAATGCATACATACTCCTTTGCTTCTATCTGTTGTCAGATTTCAAATCTGTGAAGTAGGACTTTGCATGTGTTGTGCTGAGATAATGTTCATATCTTTAGCATGCTTATTGTATATTGTGAAGGTCCGAATCTAGAAGTATGTGAAAGTGTTACTGAATGTGTGTTATGTAACTATTTTGTGTGTAAACTGTTGGTTACATCTTTTATTAACGTATCATGATAATGCTGTTGTATTAACCTGCTTGTTCCCTGTTATGAACACTTTATTGTACAGATCACAACACAATAATTATATTGACAAACCTAAGACTAACACAACACAACACAAACATTTGCAGAAATGGCCCATAAACAAAACTCTTCCTATGTCTCTATCCCTATATCCCAATCTCTCTTCCCCCTTTTGTCTCATCATTTTTTGCCCTCAGCTTTTATTCAGAGCTTTGTGTCACACACCAATGTTTACTGATGTTAAATGGCTTTTCATGTCTTATGGCAAGAGTTGAAGGTTTTAATTTTGACCACAGTAATATACTTTTTGTCATGCAAATGTGCTTAGACCCACTATGCTAATGAAAAACAGACTGATAGTACTACTGTGAGATATAAGATATTTGTTGGGGTACTGGATGTAATATACACCTTATAGGATGTCACAATTGTCATTTCTGTGAAGGAGTCTGGTGCCTAATTTTCCATTGCTTCACTCTGTTGTACTGTACCTTCAAATGTGTGATTTTAACTTTATGGAAATATGACTTCCTATGTGGTGAGCTGAGATAAAACTTCTGTCTACACACATCAAGGGTTCGAATCCACACACATCATACAATTAGGTAATAATATTACTTCTTAATAGTATGTGTTTAAATGGGTGCTGCATATGTTATTAGCCCTGCCACTATTCTCCATATGTCCTCATCATGTTTCCACTGTCCTATTTCTTCTTGATCCATAATGGAAACATTTTATTGCTCACAGAAATACATCTGAAATGCACAGATTTTCAAAGAACATCCACTTTTATGCATCACAATGTTTGTTGTGTTCATCACTAAATTTCGGAATGTCTGGCAAATCACTGAGAACTGCAGTCAGTAAGCAATGCCCTACATTTTACTTGCAGATATTGCTTGAATGCATCATTCTGTAAAGTTCTGTCTGTAGTCCAACACTTACACTTGGTAATGATGTACAATGTTATGGAACATTTTCACACATACTTTATCCATAGTATTCAGCAGTGAACTGACATATTTTTGACCTGTGTGGTTGTATTTACACTGCACATTGCCCAATAATGAGACAATGTAAGTGAAAATCACATAACATATAACTGTCTGCATACAGTCATCCTGAGATGAACACTCACAAATGCTTGGTTGTTAATCTGCTGTTTTGCAAGTTTAATTGTCATCAAAACACAACACTGTGAAAAAGGTACAACACTCACAATAACACAATCTACATGAATGACAGGACAGATAAATTATCTAAACAGCATGTAATTACTTGGGATCAGCACACTGCTAAAACTTCTGCATGTCAAAATGCAGGCCTTTTCAACAAAATCTGTGAAGCATGGTAGTTTGTCTGCAAAACACTGATATGGTAATCTTTACAAATGTGCATTTTCACACAATTAAAGTCAGATTTCTCCTGTGGTACTTGTGATTGATACTGTGTTCTCTAGATTGTGGAAATAAACAGGTAGGTGGTTCAAATACAACAGTAGTGAATGTGTGTGTGTGTGTGTGTGTGTGTGTGTGTGTGTGTGTATGTGTGTCTGCGTGTGCGAGCATGTGTGCATGTGCGTATGTGTGCCTGTGTGCATGTGCATGTGTGCATGTGCGTATGTGCGCGTGTGTGTGTGTGTGTGTGTGTGTGTGTGCGTGTGTGTGTGTGTGTGTGTGTGTGTGTGCATGTGCGTATGTGTGTGTGTGTGCATGTGCATGTGTGCATGTGTGTGTGTGTGTGTGTGTGTGTGTGTGTGTGTGTGTGTGTGTGTGGCTCTAGTGTCAGGTAAGTATTGCTTCATCAACTAATGTGCTGTGCCCATTCCCACTCACAAGAAACATTTAAACTGGGAGCGTACTCTCCCCTCCACCTTATTCCACATTTAACACAAACATTTTCTGTGGAACACGTTGATTAGGTCATCCTGATGAAAGTGCACTCTCTCCCTATAGATGTCAGACTTCTGAGTAACTAGATAGGGAGGTGGTTTGACTTCATCATTGTTTAAGTAGTGTGACTGTGCATATTGTCATGTACAATTGGGTCTATCACAAAACCTGTTATGTGTACTTCTACTTAGGAGACATATCTTCACTGGTAGATGGCTACCATAACAATTTCTACCATCCCCATGCAAAACCCAGTTTTGGAAACACATATCTCATAGCTATAATACAACTTTTTCTGTGGTGGTTGCTGTTGACACTATGTTCTCTCGACTGTGTAACTGGATAGATAGGTGGTTTGAATCCAGCAGTGACAGACTACTGTGAGCATGTGTTTTTCTCTTGTGCAGTTTAGAAAAGGCTTCAGAAACATATAGGATGTGTAGCTATGTAGTGGTATAGGGCTCTTCCACCACTTTCTTTCTTTTTAGCAGAACCATCACCCTGTTAAACAATGGTGATGTCATCCATTCAAATTGTTCACTGTCACCATTGTAAAACAACATCTCTTGTGACGCTGGTGATTTATTTAGTGTTTTCTAGCTTGTGATCTTAAATATAGGTAGTCAGTTGTAATCCAGCCATTACTTGTTAGACACAGTTGTGTCACTATGACTATGAATTTACATGTAGCTAACAATGATGCCACCAACTTGCCTGCTGTGTACATGTGTACTCAATGATTTCTCTTACAAGAATTTCTGCCTATTTTTCATAGACAGATACTTTGTTGAAAATGATGATGCCCTTTGATAACATTTGCCATTTATAATATTAGTATTAAGCCATCTCCTCTGTCATGAGCAATTGAGACAATGTTCAGTATGTTGTTGCATTAGTAAGACATATGATCAAATCCATGATTGTGTATGGTTGGGAGTCTACAGCCTTAGTGACAACTGCATTATGCATCACATGTGTTTGTGTACATGTAGTATAGTGCGATATTATGTAACAATGAGACAGATCACACCACTCTTTTAACCAATTTTATTTTATTATATGGACCCAATAGACATGCACTTTGTTGTACATTAAAACTGTTTTGTGTGAACTGCAACTTTACATGCCTTTTCTTTTGGATATTGGAGATCCAAATACATGGCTCTACAAAATACAAGTATATCATCGCTGGTAAATGACTGATTCCCCCTGCTCCCACACCTCCAAAGGCTTTACATTTTAAATGCATCTTTTCATTCATCTTCCAATCTAAAATCTAATTTAGCAGTAAACAATGCATGGTTGATTGTGTAATATTTGTGAACTGTTCAGGCCTGTCACAGTCTTGTCATGTTAGTAAGCATGGTTGACCAAATCAAGCTTGGCACAATTAAATTCAATATAATGTAAATCCATTCATGGTTTAATGCCAGTTTACAATGTTTTGCATTTTTTAGTTGAAACTAGAAATTTAAGATCACAATTAAAAATAGAAAAATAGAAAATATATATTTAATTATTGTATAGTTAGACTGTTTGCCACATGTTAAGGCATTGCCACTGTCTTTTTTGTAAGGAAAACAAGACTTAGACAATATCATATATAAAATCACAAAACAGACTAATATACTAATGTTTGCTGAATATTTGCAGTGCAGACACATGACTTCTCAGTGTGCTTAATATTCTGAAAGCAAATGGTTTGTCAGTCAAAACCTATTGCAGGGTTTTCCATACTGAACATTTGTTATTGAATAAAGCAAAGTAGGGTACTTGCTGCTTTTGAAACAGACTGTAAACAGAGTTATGGTAAAGCTTTATCAAACTCCCTCACAAGCATAAAAGTGCACAAACAAATACTCCCCAGTGCACACAACTTGCCATATACTTATACAAATGCACACATGCACACGCATACAGAGTACTGCCACACGGTGAAGTTTTCAGGTTTTCATTAAGGGCCACTTAGTTCCATATGTCTCTGCCATGGCTACCTTTTACAACAGCCTTTTATAACATCCTTCAAGCCTCTGACTACCTCCTCAACAACCTCTGCCCCTCACTTATGCTTTCTCTGCATTCTCTCCCTCCTACTTCTGTTTATATTTATACTTGCATGTTCATGCACCTCTGTTACCCCTTGCGTCTCTCCTCTTTTTCCATGTCTGCTACTCTTGTCGCACACACTGATTCCCTTCTTTACCCTCTCATCTGTTCCTGTACTTCCCCTTGTGATGTCTATCCTTCCTTTTTTCTATTCTATTCAGGTAGTTAATCAAAATTGCGGTGGAGTTACTACTTTTTGTTGCCTTTGTGAATATCTGGCATGTCTCTTACAGTGCAATTTTTTGACTTGTATATTTTATTTGTATAAGAATTCTGTTGTAAAGTATTATTAACTACCATGTATCTTGTAGATTTTCTCCCCAGGGCTCTGCTGAAAATGGTATCATAAGACCCCAGTCAGTTTCCTGGAAAACAAATGTTAAATAAATAATTAATTAATTAATTAACTAAATTACTGCAGGTGTACACTATAATCTTGCTATAGATTTCAGCAGGAACACATTGGAAAAGGTTTTATATAATGACTGTATCTAACATCCCCTCCCCAATTATAAAGGAATATGCATACTGCCAGTTTCATAGACTGCTTACTGGGCTGCAGAACTATGGAATGGAGTGACACTTTTTCCACATTTATTTTGAAGGTATGCAGAGTATTAATTTCACTGACTCTTAGCTACACATCAGATGAAAAATATTATCAGCAGGTGAAGTTTTTTAAATTTTTTTCTTCCCAGAATGCAATGAACGAAAGTTTTTAAGAATGGGAAAAAATCTATGTAGTCACAAGAAATGCTACTTCAGGTTAAGTTGTTAAGACTACAGGCTATGTTTGGAATTCACAGAAAACAGTGTAATGCTTTAGCTTGCAAAATTCCATATTGCTGAGGTGTGTTGCCTCACTGTTTCATGATTTATAGTTAGGCATATTCACACAAAATAAACACTTCAACAATGAGGCATTTGCATGATTATGACCGACCAGCACTATGAAGTAATACAGCTCCTATCAACATGTCTCACACACACACACACACACACACACACACACACACACACACACACACACACACACACACACACACACACACACACACACACACATCCTCACTGACATGACCTCATTTGTACTGGTCCAGCACCCAGTGCCCCATGCCCACACTGGGTCTACCAGCCATCCTCCTACCCACTCCCGCAGACTTACTCCAGTATTGCTGTTGTGGGTCCAGGATCCTGAAGGTGTCCTGGAGGATTGATTCATTTTTGCTAACATCTGGGGGGATTTGTTTATGTTCTTACCACTTCCCTTTCTTTGCCCTTCATACTCACGGATTGCATCTGAGGGCATCTCCCTACTTAGAACAACACCTCCAATAATAAAGTGTAGCAATGATCACCATTTCTACTAGGACAGGGATGCCCATCCCTTCCTTGCCACTCCATCAATTGCCCAAGCCAATAATTGAACCTTGGTGGGCAGGGCCATAGTCAGGGCTTCATCTCTCTTTACCACTGGAATGGCTTACCCTGCATCACTACTTTTGATATTCACAAATATTTACACAGAGACAGAGAGAGAGTGACATACACACACAGACATAAATACACACATCCCATACCTTCACACTCTGCAACAACATTCTCCTCATTCATATAAAACACATCAAACTGTGGTCCACTCCCCAATACACACTCACACAAAACATTCACAGATAGACAAGCACACTGTCAAACATATTCAGTGCTATTAATTTGGATTGGCAACCTATGCAGGGTAAAGCTGTCCTGTTTCTCTTGCACAGATTCTATCCATTGAAATGAACAGGTGCATGTTTGCTATCCAAGCGTGAATACTTACGCATTTTGCACAATGTTTTATAAGGTAACTTGCATAGTTTGGAGTGCAAAACATCCTCACTATACATGTTTCCTAAATAAGTGGTATACCATGCTATTTTTAGATGTCATTAGCAAATTCCTGCTTTTGAACAATCATATTTAACATGATTATAAATGAGGCATATATATATTTTATATTATTATTATGAATCAGCAAAATCCAGTGTTTTATGCAAAATTTTGTTTTAATTATTCTGGTAAGCCTATATACCGTTGAGCTCTTTGATCTTGTTATCCAGTTTTAATTATCTTAAATACATTGATTAGATAGGTGGTAGATTTTTAGGATTTTTTTTCTTTTCCTATAATTTTGGGAATTTTAATTCTGTGCTTTGTTTCTTGTTTTACCTTTGTAATATTTCATCAATTTTCTTTTGCATGTCTGGGATATATTTTCAAATGGTAATTATATTTATAAAAAGTCATTATATCAAATGTTAACTTTTCTGATAAAACTACTATCATACCATATTAAATGATTTTTAATTATGTGTTTATATCTTATTCGTATAACTTATATAATCTTATATTTATGGACTTAGCTCTGATATCTTTAAATATTAATGGTCTATACTATAAAATAAAGAGAAGTTCTGTTCTCAAATACTGCTAAATATTTAAACCTCAGCTTCAACAAATAGAGGTTCAACGAATGACTAATAGCCATTCAATAAAGTGATATAGACCTGAAAATCTCTAGATTGGTGTAAAAATAAAATTAGAATATAGGACTAAGAAATTTTAGAGGTTCAAATTGCATTAAATAATTTTAACCTCTCTTTTCATAAAGAAAATAAATCTAAATTGGAGTCAATCAATAATCTAAAAAAAGAAGGATCATGATATTGTATTTCACAAAACCTCACTAGGTCTTGAAAAGCTTAACTTATTGTCTTCACTGCATCATCCAAATGTATACATAACCTAATAAATATAGATAAATTAGTAGCTAGATCCAATTACATTTCAAAAATAAAATCCCATAAAATTGGCAAAATAATAGCTGACATTCAAGTGTATCATTTCACAGTTCAAAGGTCATTATACTTCCTTAAACAATGTTATTGATAAACCTAGCTCAAGAGATTCTACAAGACGTTTCTTAAATAAATTACAGATAACAATTCTTTTGGAGAATTGTTAAAATGCTTCACATAAAAATATTCAATTCTTAGCTATATCTAAAAATTCAAAAATTTTTTTTAAAAATCTCCAGGTCCTGACGGCATGATATCAGAACTCTATAACATATTACTTTATAATTCAATTTTCTTTTTTACATTCTGTTTTTATAAAAGTGCAAAATCATTTAATTGTCCAAACTTCATGGAAATGTTCTGTCATTTCTCCTATTCCAAAAGAAAGTAAAAATATACAGCTATGTTTATCTTACAGTACAACTGCTCTTTCAAACATTGATTGTAATCTTTTATGTTTAGTTTTTGCAAACAGATTAAAGGGTTTTACTTCATATATAATTAATTATGATTAAACATGTCTATCCCCAAAATATATATACTAATATATTATAAAACAAATGTTAACATGAATTATGAAACAAATAATACAAAGAAACAATTTTCATCAGTCTTGACACAGAAACGTTTTATATTCATTAAAATGGATCTATTTATGTGAGATATTTAATTATTTTGGTTTTCCAAATCATTTATATAACTTAATAAACTATATTTATAAAGATTATGAGGCTTATGTTAAGCTTGACTCTTTTACATCTGACCCAATAAAAACAAAAAAGGAGCCAAACAAGTGTGTCCAATATCTCCTTTCCTATTTGCACTTGTAGTTGAGATTTTAGCTATACAAATTTGTCCAAATCAAACTAGCCAAGGTATAAAAATTGGTGACAACTATGAATCGAAACTATCTTTTTTTGTGGGTGATATCATGATTTCTTTATCTGATTTAACTTCCTCCCGTAAAGAGATGTCAGTTATTTTAACATGATTTAAAAACATTTTCAGATTTATTATTCAATAATCTTTTTTATCTTAAGTAAACAATCTGACTTAGAAATTTTATCTCATGTTAAATTTGCTCCAGAGACTTAAAGTTTGTTATATCATCCTGTGAAAAAAATAAGAAATTTAAATATTAGAATTATTGATAATATTTGTAATCTGATAATGTCTTAAAACATTTTTTCTTTATTTTGAGGGGAGTTTTAAACTAATTAAAATTGTTATTTTGCCTAAAATTGTATACCTTACTCAATCTACTTCTTTTATTCAGATAAATTGCATTTAAATGCTTTTAATAAAATCCTACTAAATTTTCTTTAGTATCCTAAAATAAGCTAAAATTGCTTACTTTCATTATACTAAATCTTGTTTAGGATGTAGGTGGTTTTAAATTATCTGATCATGAAGCTTAACCAGAAGCTTAAAAAAATCTAGTTAAAGTAATTGCAAACTGGATCCTAATTATATAGTATATATATATATATATATATATATATATATATATATATATATATATGTGTGTGTATATGGGATCTGTACAGATCACTGAACAGCAACATAACTGAAACAGATTCAGCCAGGCATACTTGGGCGAAAGTGCTTTTCACCAAAAGTCACTTTTGTGTAAGTATGCCTGTTGTGGAGATCACAATACAGTGGGGATAAGGGATAATTCCCTTTTCCCCACTGTAGTGCGACCTCGGAGTGAGAATGTTTAAGTAGGGGGGTGTGGGGGTGCAGGGGGGCTTGCCCCCCCTGCAAAAACATAAAAGTAATTTTTTAACACACTTTAACGAAAGCGCTTTTTCGGTGCAAGCGCTTTCATTAAAGTATGTTCGGTGATTGTGGATTTGGACTATTGAACTTTCATTCAATAGTCCTAGATCTATATGTGTATATATATATATATATATATATATATATATATATATATATATATATATATATGCTTTGTAATAACAAAAATATGAAGATTTCTAGTAGGCATCCCATGCTTACTTACAATTGGTTATGGTTAATAGTTTGTAAAAGCTTACTTACAATTGGTTATGGTTAATAGTTTGTAATTACCTTCAGTATATTATATAACATTCATTCTTAATATAAATATATTAATTTAATTCAGAGAAAATGTAAACATATTACATATAGTCAAAATGATTTTAAATTATGATTTAATCTACTTATTCTTTACATTTCCACAAAGTGCTTATTAGAAGGAGCACATACGCAAAAATGGTTGAATGGAAAAATAAAGATTTTTCTTGTTTTGTTCAGTTTTTAATAATGCCTGATTAAAATACACTAGTGATAATTTAACAGAATTTAATTTAGAAAGTGCTTATTTGTTGTTACGCTTATTTGTTGTTAATAAAAAGTATCAAAAATGTTTGCAAGAAATTTTTATGAAGCAATTCATCACCTATATTTCTAAATTATTAGATTTCCTTAATGTATTACTAATTCATCCATTCTTCTATAATACCTGATTTATATAAAATGATAATAGATTATAAAACTACTTTAAATGAAAAATTGAACTTCATTTTAATGGAAGGTAATTCTATAACTGAAAATACATCTCTTAATTTACATTTTGTTAAAGGAACCTCAAATGTTCAGTACTGGTGCATTTTGTCTTGGAAAGCTACAAAAAATTTCTGTAAAATTTAATTGGAAATGGAGATGTAACCAAGATGTTACAGCTAATTAGCAAATTTTTTTATTGTGCTCATTTGAAATAATTCTGTGGAATATAGATATATTTTTTTCAAATCTATATGGTCTGATAAAATAATTTTAATTAAATATCTCATTTTATTTAAAATTTCAACTGTTATTTTAAAGAAAAGTGATTATTATCTTATCTGGACTATCTTGGCAGCTACAAAGAAAACTATCATGAAGAATTGGATGACATAGACCTCATCAATTCAAAGATTTCATTTTACAACTACAATAATGTATTGATAGATGAATTGCAGTTAAAACATTATGAACTTCCTCATATTTTTAAATCAATGGAATAGAGTCTTGAACTTAGTAGAACAACAGGACAAGTATTAATAGGACAACTAAAAAATAACTTCACCACACTCTTATGTTTTGCCAAGCTGTATGATTTTATTACTGGAATACTTTGTAGATATTGTAAATAGTTTGTTTTATTATTTTGTTGTCTTCTGCTTTCTAAAACAAATTGTTAGCATTTCATTTAGGAATTATTTGTTTACTGGTATAAAATCACTAATAAAATTTCTAATAAAAATGTGGACTATAGACATAACTTGACATTGCTATAAATCATGCTCTACCACTTACTGACCATCCCAATTACATCAGCAGACTTTTTTGATGTTGGTGAAATGCTGTTCCATGATGGTACCAAGTGGACAACACTGACATATTGACATAAATGTTCCTTCGGATTCAGTAACGCTTACACCAAGTGTACGCTAAGTGTACTCCATTCTTAGTGAACAGACAATGCAGATATAACTCACACATTCTTCTTCCTAATTTTAGCTTTCCTACTGATATTCTTGCAGGTTTAAATATTGACAGGGATTCATAAAGGTTACCACAAAGTGTAGACTACATATATACTTAGTGTAATCTTTCTGAGTGACTAGAAAGTACAAAAAGTGTGATAATGTTCTGGAATATATATAGTGTAGGCTTTATTGAATCTGGCCTATTATATTTATTTTTATTTGCATTCTATTATATTTGCACACATTTGCATATTTTATTACTAAAGAAGTCTTTGGGGGAATTTAATAAAGCTTACACTTTTTTTCTGTGTAGGCATCATGCCACACTGCTTACATGGCCACAAACATTTTTCGATTCAGTAAGGGCAGCTGAGCATCATGCATCCATGTGCCAACACGGAAACTTCTTTGGCATGCAAATCGCCTCATAAGCAAGTGAATCTTATGCAAATGAGGCAGGCAAAGTGATCTAGCAAGCAGATAGGTATTTCTTCAGACCCCGTGTCAGTGTCTGTAGTGTACACAGAAAAATTCCATGTACAGGAATGCAGACAGACAAAAGGGGTTGTAAAAATGTAGATATTTGCTCAGAAATATCATACCACGTACACATATAACTGAAATGATCATCCTATATGTCAGAAAAATGAAAGGAAATAAGTTAATTTAATTATGTTTTTTAATAATCTGGATGTGTTTGCATGGCAAGCCACAGTGCGCAAACATGTCTTATATCAAAATTTTAAAAAGTTAATTAGTATGTGAAAGAAATGTATTATATGACTGTATGTGGAGGCCCTACAATGGTGCATTGGTGCTGTTGTTAAGGTGGTTGGGCTCTGAAGCATTTTGCAGGCTGTGAGCATGGGTACCTATGAAAATGAGGTGGAGGTAGTGAATAGCAGAAATGAGTAATCATGTCCACATATCCCTTTCATGTAGGCTTAGACCTATGTTGCTGTTTACACAGGAGGTAGTTGACACCAAGGTAGGGGTGTGTCTACTGACTTTTAAGCTCATTGCAACTGAGGTGCACTTGCTTGCGAGCATGCCACCTGGCTGACTATGTCCCTTACAGGGGCTGTGTCTACTAATGTTGAAGTGTTGTTTACCTTCCCTGTGTGTGTTTGCATGGCATGCCACTTCATTGACGGTGTTTTAAAAAAATGTCTTTAATTAGCTTTGACCCTTGTTTAACCTAAAATAGGGCCATGAAATGATGTTATATTGTAGGCAGGCAAAATGCATCAGTTACCCAAACACACAGGCTGCACCTACAGCAGAGTTTTATAAAGTATGCATACACCCTACACTCTGATTTTTCCCCAATATTCTGCACCACTGCAGTACAGACTTAGGAATTTTAACTGAGAGAATGCTAGGGGCTGCTGCAGATCTGCTGCACTTGTATGTGCTAGATGTTGAAGTCAGTGCTGCTGCTACAGCTGACAATAGGCCTAGACAGAGAAGGAGAAGAGTGTTCATGTTCAGGTCCAAGGTAACCTTCCAGGAGCTACATGAACTGGAGACTGTAGAGTGCTACAGGGTGGAGAGGGACACGCTACAAGAGATCACTGAACTCTGCCACCCTCAACTCAGACCCGGAGCCAATAGAGGGGAGCCCATCCCAGTGGAAACAAAGGTATGTGTAGCCCTTAGGATACTAGCTACAGCTACTTTCCAAAGACCAACTGGGGACATAATGGGGGTCTCACAAGCATCAGCATCCAGGGTAATCCACCAGTTCCTGGATGCCATGCTACCACATGCCAGTGAGCACATTTCTTTTCTGCTCATCGCTGAAGTGATGGCCAGCAATATGCAACACTTCTACCATGTAGCATAGTACCCTAAAATACTGTGTGCCAGAGATTGCACTCATGTACACATCAAGGTACCACCAGGTGAGGAAGGTTGAATCTACATCAACTACAAGTGATGCCAGTCCATCAACTGCCAGGTCATACGCAAAGCCCAGGGGATTATCATGAATGTGTGTGCTGGCAGCCCTGGCAGTTATCATGACACCCATATCTGGCATGCATCACAGCTGTACCAGATGTTTGCTGGGGGGGGCATCCCACACAGCCATTTACTGGGGGATGCTGTCTATGCCCAGGAACCGTGGATGATGACACCCATCAGAAATGCACATCCACCCACCAAAGAATGCCATAATGAGGCACATACACAAACTAATCAGTAAAAACTAAAAGAAAAATCTAGCAGGGCTAGATTTCCACTGTGTGATTCCTTAAACCTCTTGTATTAGAGGTAACATGGGATATATGCAAATGCTAGTTTTTTATTTTAGTTTTTACTGACTGGTTTGTCTGTGTGATGTTTTTACTCATTGTTTTAGCTCATGCACAAACTAGGAACATCATAGAGCATGTGTTTGGTCTTCTGAAGTCACAGTTCCAGTGCCTTGCTATATCTGATGGAGCTATGTAGTACTCTCCATCCACATGTGCTCATATGTTCACAGTATGTGCCATGCTACATAACATGTTCCTGCGGAAACAGCTGCAGCAGTATCAGCAAAGGGAAGGGATACACAGTCCCCCATCAGTGCCTAGGTCACCACAGCCATAGTAACAGAAGGACTCAGAGTAGAAACTCCCTGCTGCTGTCCTTGAAGGCAGACATAGGCATGCCCAGTACACTTTGTCTTTGGCTAAGAGACAAAGCATAGCACATTCACTGACACCCTAGGACCCTAGGGACTGCCATCTTACTCCTACTCACATATATATAGTAAAATTGATGCCAGGCAACCCACACAACCTATACCTATCCATGAATTGGCTGTGTACTGCTTGCATCAGACAGAGTCAGCCCTGAACTACAGTTTTGTCAACTGCTGCATTCACAACATAACTCCCTAACCTACACACTATTTGTAAGGATTGCTATTATATGCTATTGTATGTATGGATCCACTGAAATTATGCGAGGAAATATAGCGGGCTATTTGGACACAAGTAACATCCACAGTGGACTACAGTTACCCAGTCCACTAGTATGTGTTCCTTAATATTCACTAGACCTCATGGTTGGAATATGCACTACATCAGTCAAGGGAGATGTTAAACAGTGGGGTCACATCATAGTTGGACTACTGTCTATCCCAGTGGAACATGTACTGCTGTTCGCCCACACCCAACACAGCAGTTTTCTCATATAACCAGTTTAACAGTAAGTCAGCAATGGTATTTCAGCAGTCCAGGCAAACACAGGGCAGTAACATAGAAACTGACCACACATTGTATGTCTCACTAACGCAAGAATAACAACATACATTTGTATGCTGTTGATTGTGTGATGAATGACTGCACTCTGGCTGACAGCTTGTATGGCTCAGTGGACAGGGGAAGTTAACAGGGGTGATGAGGTTGATGGTTCAAATGTGGAAATATCCACATCTTTTGCATGTCATGTATTATTATGTTGGTGTTTTCACAGACTGTCAGTCTGTGTGTGGTGTAACATTCTGAACCTCTGTCACATATTAAGTACATCAGACAGCTGGAGAATGCCATGGACATTTTGAGTGAAGTGCAGTACAGCAGAAACAGGGACATATGTCAGTGTCTGTAACATACAAAATCCCGGACTGAAGTGCAGATAGGTGTGGCCTGCAGTCACTTTATAAGTACTCACAGTCCTACTGGGCATGCCATACACTTAGTTAAACTGAGTGCAATCCTGTTGCCCCTTGATCAAAATGACCTGTTATGTATACATATGTTTATACATACATACATATATGTATACAAATCCATCTGCCACTATTGTTCTCTAACATACATAGTATATATATATATATATATATATATGTATATTCAAATAGACATATATATATATATATATATATATATATATATATATATATATATATATATATATAAAACATACTTCTCAGTCTCTCCCCATAATATCTACATAACAGATATACATATCACACACACACACACACACACACACACACACACACACACACACACACACACACACACACACACACACACAGCTTCATTTATATATACATCCTTGTTATATACAGAAATATGTGTGTGGATGTCTGTATTGTCCAACATACCTTAATATTGGTGAATAAAGCTGCTCTATCACGCACCTATAATGTTGCTCAGAGGCTCAAAAGTAAGGGCTCAACAGTACATAATGCACTTACCTACAGACCTCTTTGCCTGCTGTCACCACATAGACAGCAACAGGTGAGCAGGTGGTATAATGTATAATGTTGTCTACACATGCATAGACAGGGCACATTGTTCCTTCCCAAAGGCTTGCCCATCCAAGTGCAAACAGCCACATATGGACATACTGGTAACTGTACACACATAGCTAGGATAATAGCAGTTATCTCACTGCAAGGATACTATATGCAGATAACAATACAAAGCAATATCACTCTGCAGGCCACAGATACTGTTCAACACAAGCCTAGTTTGTGTAATCAACAAGTAGTTCACCTGCAATCGCACATAAAGTAGACATCAGCCGTGGCATATGTGATAAATTCAGTGATCTACAGTGTGCAAAACCCGGTAGGTAGGGGTTCTAATCTCACTCCAGGCCACATGAGAAACTTTCATTGGCTGTCAAACTGCAATTTTATGCACTTTTTGGCCCTGTAAGTTTCTCCTGGCTTTGAAGCTGCCCTCTTCTACAAGGCATGATGATGTCATCTACCTTAAGACTACCAGCTGCAATTATCACATCTGACTTAAGCTGTGGTGCATGTGACTAGGTAAGTAGGGGGTTCTCATCTCTCTGCAGGTCACTTGGTGTGTGTGTGTGTGTGTGTGTGTGTGTGTGTGTGTGTGTGTGTGTGTGTGTGTGTGTGTGTGTGTGTATGTGTGTGTATGTTCATATGGCATAAATATGATCACCTCAGTAACTTACAAAGAAGTAGGGTTTTGCAGAATTTTAGTTGTAGCAGGTGATGTGGCTCTCAAAATGAGTGACCACTACTTGGCTTGCTGATTCCATCAAGCATAATATATCAAACACTGGCAGTGCTGTCAGCAATGAGGTGTGTTGTATGCATCACGTACTGCGATCTGTACTGTATAACATTACATGGGTAAGTGTTCTATCTATATACAGCCAGCTTGGACTATGTGTGTGCCATACTGTGTCCTGTAAGCAGTAATTGGAAGTGGTGCTATCCTCAATATAGACACATTTGTGTGTGTGACTGTTAGAGCAATTTACATCACCTTATGAAACCATAGGATGTTTGAACTTAATAGTGTAATGGCCATACAGCCATCACAATTGTAGTCATCAGTATTCCCTTATTTACATGATCAGCACATATTTTCCCAGTTCAAGAGGGACACAGACAGAAGCCCTGTGGTGAAATCATGACTATCCAGTCATACAGATGACATGTGCTGAGGTGCACTGAGGTACTCTGTTTGCCATTAGACAGAGCTCTGTTGCAAAGGTGAGTTAAAGTCTGCTAGATAAATCTCTCCCACCAGGATGTATTATTAACATCACGTACTAGGCTAATGTCCTTACAGTGATTAATCCATGTACTGTGCTACCTACAGATATGCAGCATTTACAATCAAGCCGGGTCACAAATTGCGCCGTATGCAAGGCAGAGATCACCTCTGAGTAGTCTATATGCCAGAGGCTACAATGACACTCATTTGAGATGATCCCCATTGAACATATGCTGAAGACATGAAGCTCTCTTGTGAGGGACCATACTGTTCTGTGCAAGTGCCAAGTACTGCTTGGAAAGGTCCATTACCAAATGGTCATTGCACTCAGATACTGGCATGCTGAAGGAAGAGTACATGGAGGTTATGAGTATGTCAGTTACAGGTGATTGTTACCTCAGCTATAACACATGATTCCCATCATACCACTGGGGAAAATGATGATCTCAGTCACATTAAATGTAAACCTGTGTGGCCAGGTCTGTGTGCCCAGTTCTTTCATCCCTGAGTATGTGCATCACATGTTGTGACTGATGTCCTACTTACCAGGTACATAGGTGTTACTGATGCAAATGATACTACATATATATTTCCATGGAGTTTATGCCCATTACTCTGTCAACAGGCATTTGTTCATCACTATCATCTTGTAGGATAATGGCATAGCTCACAGACTCCATGAGTGTTCACACTTTGCAGGTATCAGCCAATATTGTTAGCCAAAGGCAGTCAACATCATTTATATCATGGTTAAAAGGATTCCAAGCAGTGGAGGACCAATGACTGAGCCTGTTCAACACTGCTGCTTACAGATCAGCTATTGGAGGCAGATATCCCTATGTTGAGTATGTATGCAATCAATGGGCCACTAAGTGACCCTTACAATAATAGTACCATGGATGCCTAGTGGGTGCTTTATACATGATGCTTGAGTGGGGGTTATAGTAAAATGATTTGGCTCAGTCCAGGGGATTGTATGCCCTAATGTCCCCTCATCCAGGTCCTTGGTGACTGCTTCAGAAATGAAATGTTCACCACATTTAACAGCCATGATCCCCTTGTCAGACATGCAAATTGTGAAAAGTCAACGGTGTGTAGATCACATATATGTGTGCTAGTCGGCTCCATGATGATTGCCTCTATGGCCATACAGCTATGGATATTCAGGGAAAGAGGTCTATAGTTCTGGTGTCAGTGCCTGCACTACCTCTGTGCAAGGGTATAACAGGTATAACAGTTGCTGTTGTCCGGTCAGCTGGGATTCAGCCAGTGGTTTCAGTGTGATTGCAAGGTGTTCCCAATGGTGTTAGTCATCCATGATGCTAGCATGTCCAGTAGATGCTGTGTATCCTCCATAGAGAGGCCATTTATGACCTGCTCTGTAGATATGGAAGTTATGGGGCAGGTTGTAGGAATGTCATGTGTCACGATTGGGGACAGGGGAGTAAAGCTGACACAGAACATGTGGGATTACAGGTTAGCTATGGCTACAGACCCATTCTATATGGCATCATTGAGTATGAGTTCACTGACAATCTGGGCCTGTGCTTTGGGGTTACACATGTAACTACAATATGTGTTGTGGTTCTGCTTTTTGTGGGTGGCTAATTTTGTCACTTACTGTGTCTACAGAACATCACAACACTATGTGGTTTTTGTAGCTGAGGAGGGTGTGTCACGATTTTAGGGGGGGACCCTCACCCCAACTGTCACACAGCAATGCCCACCTCCTATTGTACAGCCTGATAATGATAGTTCTCCACCAGACAAATTTGCTGTGTTATAAGGAATCGGTGTTCCTCCTGTCAGGTACAGCTGCATTCATGCAATTGTAATGCTGTTGCCATAATGCATGGGTGTACAGTTCTGCATACATGCCATCTCATCAAAGGGGGGAGGTGCAGTCAAGCTATCTAAACCATCCCACATGAGGTAATAAATGGCTTTGTTGAACTATATGTCTGTATTATCTGCAAGGGGATTTAGCACTGGCAGTTTTAATGGCACTGATCTGTGGTCACATTCCACCAGGGAGTACCTCCCATTGGGGGGGCTGCAGTGGTCACCCATATTGATTAACACATGTTGCAATACAATGATTCCCCTTGGGGGGATTTCACGCCACTGCTTCAGGACCTTGCAGTTAAGGACATAGACTAACTTTTGGGCAAATGAGCTGCAGCATGAATAAGCAATACAGCTGGTAGTCACTTAATGCCACCCCGCAACATGGTGTAATGATATATCTTGATAGATACATGTACATGCAAATGCACACAGTGGGTGTCTGGGTACATGCAGCTGCTCCTGTAGCTTGCTATTCTGCGATTATGTGCCCTTCCAGTACTGAATGGCACCTGCATTGTCTCCAGGAATCCACGGTGTTTCACAAAATCTGGATGTGTATCTATCCTTAATGAGTATGTAAACACCACCTGCATTACCTTGAACACTGTCATTTTGAGGTGTGAAGATGTGGATAGTCATGTACTCTGGTATGGTTTGTTGCTGTCCACAGCCTTGAACCAGATGTCCTTGACTGTACACGTCTGCATACTCCAGCATGCGGAGGACACATTACACAGAGTGGGGTTCAGTGCTAACATACCCACCATGTAGCAGCATAACCATGATGTTGTATACAGATGGTGTTCTCATTTCCAACTTTTTCCCCTGAACAGTGCATCTAAGATGGATTGTGGGGGTGTCACTAGCCATGGCCATTACTCCAAATCTCAGGGGTGAGAGATGAACACCATCACTGGTGAAGCATTGCTGTCTGTTGTGCAAGGCATCACAGGCAGACATGTAGTAGATCCCCTGACAATGACACCACAGCTAAGGCAATTATTGACTTTCATCAATTTACATGTGTATGCAGTCATCATCCCAGGTGACTGTCAATTGCAGCTGAAAGGTATGCGTATACCTGCAAGAGACACAGAGTGGCTAAGCACAGTTATGCATCTGCATATAGGCCAGTGACATATGTCCCTTGTTGTAGACACCTGCAGGAAGTATGATGTCAACATTATATTCACTGATATCCCTTGATTTGTGGCAATGTGTAGTAAAGGCTATTGTTGCAAGCCACAGACAGCTATCTGTGACCTGTCCCATATGTAGCCACTTGATACAGACATCAATGTGTCTCACAATGTAATCACCTCTGACTAAGAGGTGTAATTAGGTTGGTTCATAGGTTCATAGGCTGGTACTAGGCTATCGGCCCTAGGGCCTATGCAAGCCTAGACATAACAATTCCCTGGATATTTCTTCCCACAATATTTACTTCTCCAGGCCCCTGTCTGAATTTCCTGTCTCCCATCCAATCATATAGGTTCATAGGTTGGTACTAGGCTATCGGCCCTAGGGCCTATGCAAGCCTTTGTGTTTTGCCTCGGGTGTTTGACCGGTGAGAGAGTGGTGCATGCAGTATTATGTGCACTGTGCACTCCAGAGGCAGAGTGTTTTAAGGTGTCTGTTTGGCAATGTATCTGGTAAGGAGCTGCACACATGCAGATGTGAGTGATGGGGATATAGGTGGCACAGGATGTGAGCTATGCATGTTGGCATAATGATTATTGATATATGTAATGACTGCTGCTGGAGACACCATGGCAGCAAGGTTTGAAATGCAGTCATATCTGTTGCACTTTGTGTTTGTGTGTCATAGGAGTAGAGCGGTGGGGACACTCCCAACACCTCAGTAGCAGGTCCTGCAAAGGTAGGGTCATGTTGCCACAACCTTGGGGTTGACACAACCTGATATATGGTGCTTGTAGTCATACCTTGCAGTGATGATGCCCATGCATGCATAGCGGACTTGTTCAACTTTGCTGGCATTATGTTGGCCTCGCAAGTGTACAATGCCTGTCAGGCAACTAAAGGGCACACTGGTTGTTGTGTGGTATGATGTGGGAACACAGACAAGTGTGTCAGGTACATAACTGTACAGTATGATATGCCTAGGCAAGTGGAAGGTGGACACACATTGGCCAAATGTGACCAGTCCTCTGCACTAGGCCTCACAGTTATGTCACGCAGATATGCACCAGTAATGTGTTGAAGGGCAGGATGCATGAAGTGCTGTGAAAGTATCACCTACTACGGCTCACTGGGATTGTGCTGATTGTTACAGCAAGACTGGACATCTATGTCAATGGACATTGTACATTATATTGTGGCACTACAGTAGTGCTACTAATCCCTCTCTTGTCAGTTTCCTACTGAGATACCACCAACCCTGGAACAGACAGTATAACACATGCAAAAGCCAACTGATTGCCCAGGTTGCTAATTAAGGGATCTACTTGGAAAAGGGTATGTGAAGCCTACAGAGCCTTTCATGCTGTGGGACAGCTATGTGGATTAACAAACAGGGTGTGTCCTGCTTTTTATCATGGGCTTCATAGTACTGTTTTACATGTGTTGACAGAAAACATATCAGAGCATGGTATCCTATGTGAGAGTGGTGTCGGTGAGACCAGAATTAGTAGTTGCCAGGTTGCCAGGCACCAGCAATTCTGTGGACTCCCCTGCTTTACACAATCTTCACAAGGTAATTGTGTCCTTCCAGTTCACACTGCTTGGGTTATGTCTAACTGCAGAATATCAAAGGGTATACATATCACACTTCCTTAACATGTTTGTCTGCGCTTTGTACACACACCTTGGGTGACTCTCTTCTTGCAACATGCTGGAAAGCAACTGCGATACTTAGTTCCACAAAGGACAACTAGCATGTAGTGCCAAGCAGTGTCCCCAGATCTTTGAGTAACGTGATATGAAATGCCATGAAAGGAGTTAGCATGGATACGAGTACTAACACTGTCTTACACCTACTGACACTAGACCCCACACTGTCTGTTATACTCAAGGCCAAATAATGCTTACTGACTCTAATGGCTGGACCCCATTGAGTGTTACACTATCCAATGGATGATGGAAATATTACTCACTCTATTTACCATGGCCTGACAAGGTGTTTGACAATATTGGGCCAGCAGGCCTTGTTGGAAACTGTGTAGGTTATGTACTGAGTGTTACATCCCCTGGTGGGTAGGCAAGTGTCTGACAGTCATAATCTTGGAAGATAGCATTGGGAGACCTAAGCTGCAAGGATGCCAGTCACCAGTGAATTTCCACAGACATCATTGATGACAAACCCCTTCTAGCCATTCCCTCTCTGCAGTCACAGCCACCGTCAGTGCTCTCTGACTGCCCACATCAGCAGGTGATTGCAAATCAGGAAGTGTCACTGAATCCCACACAAGACCAACAGTTAACCATGATGGCCTGTGACACACATTTAGTAACAGTCTGAACCACTGACAAACACTAAATGCTAATGACTGCACAATGCTATCCATTGAAAAGTCATCCACCTGTGGGAAATATAGTAGTGTCTGCACACCACACACAGTTGAGCCATTAATCATGGATGTATGGACACAGGGAGAAATATAGGCTTTGACTTTCAGTGTTCGGTGAGATGTGGGGATGCATTCAATGTTGTACATCATAGACAGGTCTGTGATGTAACTCCCAGACTGTCATTGCCATACTGAATATGGCACTCATCACACCTATCATTGTGTGCAATGGCACCCTTGCTATACCACTACACAGGCATATCCTACAACTGTAGCAGCCACACAGGTTCCATGATACTGCAGTACACATTGCAGATATGTCCTATGGAATCCTTGTCATGACCGTACATGTGCAATCTGTCTCATAAATGCTTTGTAGGGGATGAGTATGGCTGCCATACAGGGAGGTGTAAGACCCCACTGTGTACCTCCCATGCATCCATGCCAGGAATAACACATCTTACCCGACCCACACCATCACTGTGGTATAAATACTAAATGTTGTAGAGACAGGTATCTCACAGAGACAGTACACCCAATTTGTAACAGCCCCCCCCCCCATGCATGTGAAACACACAACTGCTGTGACACACATCATTTTCAGATTACACTATGGAATGCAGAACATCATAGCTGTTGTCGAACAAATTTCTGTACTGGACACAGGAAATGTGAAGATGGTCATCCCCAGCACCACAGCTTGTAGATGTGATAGCTCCAAACACTCTGGTGACACTTATCAAGGATATCAGACCTTTTCATAGATTAGGGATGCATGAGTATGCTGCATGAGGTCATTGTCCTTGTTAGCTTGTTACATACATATGGACTTATGGAGCCATGCACCTATAGCACTATACCTTGTCAGGACATATTTCTTCTGTGCAGACAGTCTATCCTGTGCTGTGACTTCTATGGCTGTCTTGCTTATGTGGGTCCATAAGTGTGCCCAACAGAATCCTGAAACAGAAACATAAACAGCTCCGTGACACACCTTTCATTGTGTAAGTATACAGCCATTACAACATCATGCAACATAAGGTACACGACATTACGTGGCTTACAAATTACAAATGTCAGCATACAGTATCTGTCAGTAACCACTACAAGTGGCATGGCTAAACAATTCATTACACAAGTAGATGTTAATTTATATAGTCATCCTATGCATCAGACACATAGCTTCATTTCCCTGAACTGGTGATGAGAATGACAGGGATGTGGCACAGGTATCATCACTTGCAGAGTGTGTTGTGTGGGGGTGCAGGAGGCTAAAGCTGACCCAAAATATTGACAGCATGTTGGGAGTCAGGAAGGGAAGCAGGCAAGGTGGACCATGGAATTGTGCCGTGTGTGTCTGTAGGTGACCTGCATTTGACAGTGGTGTGTGACTGTGTGGGTGTACACAGTCAAGCTCAATGCTAGTCCTACTTGTGTCCTAAGTGTGTATATGTTGGATAGCTTTGAACCATGCATGGTAGAGTTGACAGTTCACTGTCTCTGGGCCCAACATGGGAACTGGGTTTGCCAGGAGTTGCACTGGCACCTCCATTCCCAAGGCCAGAAGCGGTGCTAGTACCTGACGGTGACTGCTGTCTGATGGGACTGTGTCCTCCGTGAGAACATCCAGGACCATGAGCCCATGGTCTGCCACATCTTGGTGTGGACAGCACACTCCCCTCTGTAGTGCTGGATGTACTCCCACTATGGGATCATGATTGTGCACTGCCACATGGACTCTCAGCAGATGAAGTTACTGACCTACATCCATGACACCAATGCTCAGCTCCAACCACACATTCCAGCACAGGCACTGTGCATTCCAAGAAGGAGACTGTCTTGGTCCACCTTCTGTCCATTGCATCAGTGAAAGATCCAGGGTGTCACCAATGCAGTGGAGGCAGTCACAGATGTCAGACTGTGCTGCATCCATAACTCTGAGCATACATATGGACTTCCTTTTAGAATGTGCTTGTGCCACTATAATGGCCCAAAACATAGTCCAAGTGAACCATGAAGTGACGCTTGCAACAGGTGGTGGAAGGACAGCAGGCCTCCTATGAGCATGCCTATCAATCCACCTGTGTTGAACCTTGCCAGCTCTCTGGCTATGGCCTGTGTCTACACTCACTGGAGCCATAGTTGCCACACAATTTCTTGTTCATTGTCCCCACCCTCTGACTGTCCAATATCTGTGGCCTCTGGGAACTGGGTATGTGTAGGCATATTGACTGTGTGTGGTCACAATGAGGGCAGAAGAGTGATGTCAACCTCTGGGACATATTCAGCCCCTGAAAACTCCCACCTGTGCCTCACTGTGGCCACCATCATCATCGAAGTCTGAAGAGACACTGACATCAGGTTTTGTAGGAGACAGAGACTAACATCCCCCCCCCCCCGGTCACCTGTGATAAGATATGAAAAAGCAGTACATTAATACCTACACTATTATGCTCTTCAGTACTATGTTGCAATAAATTTATAGCTCTATACACTGTTGGCACTATTACAGACCTGTTGAAACCCCAACCTCGTATCATAGGACAAGAGGACATTACTATCCCCACAAACAGCTGTAGTTACTTGTAAATAAAAGCTCTGTACACACCAATGTCATCAGCAAAAATGGGGTGCACTTTTGATATTTGTGAAGACTCTGCACAGTTGACACATATGGCAATCTGCAATGTCCTGACAATACTGTTGCATCTATCAGTGTGGTGACACCTACATATGACTGTAACATGTGTGCAGTCATAAAATATCTCTGGAGTTGGCAATCATGCCGACAGTGCAACACTCCAGGCAGCAGGTCTAGGATGACACTTTAGGAACTACATTGCTGTAAACCTACATCTATAGCAAAACAGTATTGTGCTTACCAGGAGCAGGACCACGGCCTTGTCTGATAACCGATGGACCTGTGTAAAGTAGAGGAAGAGGTAATGTCAGTCCCACCGCATGTCTGCATGTTGCACCACAAAAAGTTAATATGTCCATATATCTCACATTTACAGTAGGTACTATGTTAATTATTATATCGGTCAACATCTGAGCAGGAGAGTCAAACTGCAGTTACACCTTTCCCCCCACAAAGAACACAGATCTGACACCCATATAAGAGTATGCATACCCTGACACACTGATTGCTACTGTATTGCAATGGAGATCAAACTAAGCTTACCTGCACGCTCCTCTGCCATGGTAACTGTGGCCGCCACATCCATGATATGATGTACAGCGTGATGGATGTCTCTGACCTGTCATGTGTACCTAAGTTTTCCAGGAATTCTTCAGTCACTGAGGATGGTTGTTCCACTGCAGGCCCTCCACCGGTGACACCATGATCCCTGGCTACATCTGCGGCTCGTCTATGTGCAGAATTGATCATATCTGTTTCACGGTGTCAAACCTGCTCGTATATCCTGCTCTAATTACCTGTAGCATTCAAATCATAGACAAGGTTAGTTCACAATGCTGCCCACTGTTTCCTGTTTTGCTATCCCCTGGACAGTAGGAGTTCATGGTGTTGCTACAGGCCTTCAAGTATAATCTCATTCTCTGCATCCATGAAAGGTGCACGGCATCTTGGATACATGTGTCCTGAAAGACAACAGAATGGGAACACATGTCAGGATCACATACGTGGAAGTACACTATGTAGAGATACAGAAAGAACAGAATGGCTGGCAGTATTATCCACTGCTTGCTCAGCCATGTCATATTCCACAGTGTGCACACATACTAAGTGTGTGGCTACAACTAAGGTACTAGTCAGCTATTTCTGTGTGTGTCATGACAGATACTGCTATATGATCATACACCCAACACTGGAGTCTATTGTAGTGTGTTCCCTAGGGGCAACCCCCGGATAATATGTCAAAACAACAGTGCCAAATAAATAGCAGTATGCTATTACACCCACTATAAAGGGACACTCCCAAGAGACCAGTGTGCCTCATTGACAAAAAGCATTCCACCCTTGATGCATTGTACACCCTCTGTAGGTGAAACAAATCTGGATATCAATGACATGTCAGTATCATGGTTCTAAGAAAAGCTTAATGCTCTAACCCCTATTCCTTGTAAGTATATTCACACATCTGCATCCTGTTGTAAACAAAAAGGTTACATATCTACTGGAATGCAAAACTCCTCTGTTGATATGTGGTGATATTTAGGTTTTTGCAAATGTATGCTCTGTGCGCAGAAAGTCTCATACAGAATGGTTCCCCATAGCCAGCATGTTTGCCTTTTAATGTACTTCTGGTTAGCAGGTAATTACCTCTTAACCAATCTGTGGTTCTTTAATGATAATTTCAGGCAATACAGTTGATTTGCAGTATCATCAGCCAATCACATGCAACCACTGTACAAGATATAAGGCCTCCATGTAGCTTATAAGCCCTTTCTTATATGTTGTGATGGACATTACTGGGGTGAGGAGACTATGTCATCACATTAGGTAGGTCTGTAGAAGCTACATAGATGTGTGTGGTACAGGCTGCCACTGCTGCTGCGTTTAATAGGCCTAGGCAGAGAATGAGAACACTTTGGAGGACAACATGCTGTAGGAGTAACTGTGGCAGCTGTGGCAGCCTTGTAGTAGATCCAAAACCACAAGAATAACAGCTAAAAAAGCTGTAAAGACTAAAAAAAAAAAAAAGCCACTCGGGACTCCAGCAATAGACTGTAACAGTACGAATTTAATGCTTTTGGTACCTCAGCTACTGCCTTCAAGGAATAATCAGCATTGATACAGCAATCATTTTATACACCACTAAATGATAATTACATCCAATTAAACAATTAATCAAAAAATTGATCAAACAATTAGTGCTCCACCATTCTACACCATGAATTTTATCTATAACATTCTTCTATCTTTTTAAAACTATTATGAAAAAGACTGCAATATAAATATAGTATACATATAGTACAAAAATGGTATTAAGCCCATATGAACCATACAAGACCATGCTAAATTTCTAAATTCATACCATGGGGATAAAGTGTGTTATAATTAATAATAAATTTAGATTCTAACTTCAACAACTTCTGTTGAAAATCATTATTATTATTATTATTATTATTATTATTATTATTATTCAGCTTTTATTCTAAGATATTATATGATTAAAATTACATTCTGTTCTATTAATTTAAAGAAGGGAGGGTGATATTATTTATGTCTGTTGGTGTCAGCCTCTTGCTTGGTTGACTTGTTCTGCATATGTGGGCAATAGATATGTATATGTTTATTATGACAATGGTTGTGTTGATGATCTATGTTGGTTTCTGTGTGGATGCGCTCTTTGAGCAGGAGGTGAGAAGCTCAAATACATGGCAGTATTAGAAGCTCATGCTCTGAAAGTTAATTGAAAATCTGACTCATTGTAAAACAGGGACTAATATGAAAGTAGTAGCATATTTTCCACAAAATCAGACAAAATTACACAGTCATTCTGATAAGCTGGGAATTCATGTGCCTCTTAAGAAGACTATCATGTGTATGTTGCCAACCATATGTTATCCCTCAGTACAAATATAATTTTGGGAACATATCATTAGTTATTTTAGGCATTACAGTTACTCTTTTTACTGTTTTATACCTCATAGTATGTTTCAGTGAATATGATATCCTATTTATAGAAGAGACACATTTTGAAAGATAATTGTGTATGCAAGTCCTCACAAATAGACAAATAATTTTTCTTAGAGAACTTTGTTATTTGAAATATCATATTTACCTCCCATAATATCCAAGCATAATATACAAGCATGTACAATCTTGTAGCCAGAACTGAGTTTAACTAGTTAACTAGTTAGGCACATTATCAATAATATATAATAGCATATTAGTAATATAGCATGGCTGTTATAAACAATGCTTTATTTATTTTCTTTTGTCTGTGCTAATTTCTTTTTTCTCAGAATTGAAAAAAATGATTGGATTTATTATAATAATATATAGGTTCTTATAAATAGAATAGAACCAAATGACTACAATATTTGTTATATTTTACAGTTTATATATAGCAAGCAAATGAGTGTTTATAAACTGAATATTATATATATATATATATATATATATATATATATATATATATATATATATATATATATATACTAACTGCTTTTAATTTTGTTAAATAAGTTAGCCCTTTCATATATCATAACTTTAGAAGCAGTAGAGTGATGCATACTTATTTGTGGGAAGGTGGTATTGTTTGATTAGGATTGCTATTCAAACCAGGAGTTTTAAATGTCATTGGGGGGAGGTGGGAATGAATAGTGCATGTATAGTAGTTTACAAATTAATTCTTTTTTGTGTTTACTATTCTTGATAGATCACTTACAGTTAATCTCAATTATCTTATACTTATATCTATGAGTAAGCAGTTCACCAGATATAATAGCTTTTCTTTACAAATGTATGAGAGAATTATATATAATACGTATTTATTTTTCTGAGTTTGCTAGTATGGCCAGCTTGAAATGCATATCACTTAATATTTAATATCAATGGATGAAATAATTTTTGTTAAAGGGGGTAGTTTATACAAATGTTTAAAAATATTTCATTCCCAAGTTATCTTTTTACAGGAAACACATTTAATAAAAAAAAGATTTGGACAAACTTAATACTAAACACTATTCTGTATTGACTAGATCTCATTATTAATAAAAAGAGAATAGGGGTGGCTATTTTATAGAAACATTATTTGCCTCTACCTAAAATTCTGAATACATTTAGTGATAAAAGGGCATGTTTTGTTCAGTAACTTTAGAGATTCAAAGGAAACTATCCACTTCTACTAATGTCTATTTGATACTAGATTGGGAATACAAACAGTTAAGTAGTTGGGGGAAATAATACAAATATCAAAGAGAAACCTTATTTTTGCAGGTGACTTTAATTGTATTTTATCTGACAAGGATACCAACACTAGCTGTAAAAGGAAGAAACCTGCCTCACTCAAGGCATTGATAGGGTTCACTGACCTATATAATATGAGAGATATAAATGAGTTTTCAGTATTAGACTCAATCTTCTTTACACATTTCTCATACAGGCATGAGATGCAATCACAAATGAGATCATTAGTAGAATAGATAATGTTAAAGTAGTATTTTCCCCACTGTCAGATTATAATGTGATAACATTTGAAGTTATATTGAATTCTAGTAATAACATCCCAGTTAAAATGATTCCTGCATATATAACCAATATGAAAGACTTTAAGGAGTTCTTTAATAAAGAAATTCAAACTTTTATTGAAATTAATCATAAAGGTAACACCTCAGAGATATTTGTATGGGACTCTTTAAAAGTATACCTTTTTGGCAAAATTACAAGGTGGTATGCACAAAAAAGAAACAATGGGACAAATAATTAATAGAATTACAAGATAAAATTGATAAGGTAAAATTAGATGGCTAAAAAGGAAATAACTTAGAAGAAATAAATAGCTTAAACAGTAAATATTTAGAAATTTTACAACATAAATCTATGATAAATTTAGAAAAGGTTAAAATAACTAATAATTTCATAAATCTTAAATTCATGCAT
Organism: Protopterus annectens; assembly: GCF_019279795.1. Classification (NCBI taxonomy): domain Eukaryota; kingdom Metazoa; phylum Chordata; order Ceratodontiformes; family Protopteridae; genus Protopterus; species Protopterus annectens. The sequence goes on from NC_056727.1 coordinate 331,388,686, forward strand.
AAATTGTCTATTAGAACAAAAATTATTGTTAAATCTAACCACATCAGTGAATTGTACTCCTGTAGCAGTAAAAGCAAGGTTACTGAAATAGAAGATATTCTGGATGTTTTCAAGTCTCATTTTAATAAGATTAATCAACACAAACCAACCAACAATGGATACTCAAGAAACAATTAAAACATTTGGAAAAATATATTCTGAAAATAGTCTGTCAGAGGATCAACTAAAAATAACTGACAAGCCTATAGCAATGTCTGAATTTAAAATTCAAATTAATAAATTAAAACCCAATAATACACCTGGAAATGACGGTATACTACCTGAACTATACAAAATGGTGATTAAGGATGCTTTGAGTATTTTACTAGAGGCATTTTTAATAGTTAAAGGACTTACAAAGGTACCAACATCTTGGAAATACTCTCTAATATCCCCAATTTTAATACCTGACAAGGACTCAACACAATGTTTTTCATATAGACTAATTTCATTATTAAATGTAGATTATAAAACAAAATATTCAAGGCAATCTATTCCGCTAGAATGAAATCATTTTTCCAATGTTGATAAACAATGATCAGACTGGGTTTATAATGAACAGGAACTCCTATGATAATATGAAGAGAATACTGTCAATAATTGATTATACTAATAATTCAAAAAAGAACTAACTTTGGTTAGTTTGGATACCAATAGTGCATTTGATTCAGTTAATTCTGAGTACTTACTATTAGTATTGGAGGAATGTATTTATTCAAACATTTTTTTTACAATTAATCAACCTTCTCTGTGATTTAATCCACAAAATACAATTATTTGCAGATGACATCCTATTACCTTTGACTGATCGCATTTCTTCTATTAGTGCTGTATTCCAAGCAATAGAAATATTCCAGAAAAAATTTGAATTCAGTTTTAATGAGAATAAGACTAAAATACTACATGTTAATTACAATATTAGTAAATAGATATGAAATGGCATATATACATTGTGAAAGCTGGTAAAATCAATTACTTAGGGATAATCTTTTCTGATAGTATTAAAGACATAACAACCCTTAATTATAATAATAACTTAAATTCCATAAAGAAAACTCTTAATAAATGGATTTTTTCACTATGGAAGAGAAACTCTCCTTAATTAAAATGATTATCCTTGCTGAACGTCTCTACATATCATACACTATATATATATATATATATATATATATATATATATATATATATATATATATATATATATATGTATGGATCTACCTGACACTCCAGAATGCCAATAACCATATGGCCAACAACATGTGATCGACATTCGGAATGCTGACAATGAGGAACCGGCATGTCACTATAGTGCAGAATGGAAAGATTTCCATTCCTGCACTGTAGTGCGATCTCAGAGTTGGTATATTAAAGCTATGGGGTTGTGGGAGGCTAGCAGTTGAAAGGAAATTTTATTTTCCTTTTACATGGTCTACTTACAATGTTGAGATTTTGGATGTTGGTCATATGGTGTCGGCCATATGGTTGTCAGCATTCTGAAATTTCGGCATTGTGAAGTAGATCCATACATATATATATATATATATATATATATATATATATATATATATATATATATATATATATATACACACACACACACATATTTATAAAAGAGTATAAGTCTTTGTTTCTGACATTTTTATGGTTTCCTAATAAGTCTAAATTGGCTTTAACCCATCAAATTAGAGATTTAGAATTATATTCCTTATCCTCAATTGGTAAGAAAATAATTTCTTGGTTATATAACAATTATAATGCCAAATGTTTTTGATGAGAGATGTTTTTTTTTAAACTTAGTGAAACTTAGAGTGAAATTATCCAAGTACAATTAACAGTGGGCAAGACTGAAATTCAGGTTGTAGCTTGTTACAGACCCCCCACCATGCCCCAGGACGCCCACTCCATGTTTCTCAATATACTGGATAATATTAATATACAGCCCAATACCCTAAATATTGGGTGATTTCAACTACTCCACCATCAACTGGGAAAACTACTCAAGTACTAACTCATTTGCTCAATGTTTTCTGGAATTCATCAATTCTAATGCCCTGGATCAGCTTGTCCATAGCCCCACCAGGGGGCAGCGTCATCCTGGACCTTGTCATTACCAATATGGGTAACAGATGCTCCACACCAGAGGTCAACTCCTCGCTGGTCAGATCTGACCACAAGCTAATCACCCTAGACATCCATATCCCGTCCCCACCCCCAGTTAAGGAAACCACCATAAAATACTTCTCCAAAGTCAACTTCATGCTTCTTAAGACAGAAGTGGCTAACTTCAACACCCATACAGACAGAAAATAGAGGCATGACTGCTGAATCATATACAAATGCACTGTATAAGCACATACACGAGTGCATGGACCATGCCATCCCCAACAGAACCAAGACGCTATCCTCCAAAAAAAGGAAGCCAATCTGGTGGTCCCCTGCCATAAACAAACTCTACAGCAGAAGGAAGAAACTGTTGCAAAAAAGAGTAAAAATCCCATGATTCCAGGAACCCCCTGGTCAGCCTGAGTAAGAAGCTGAGATCCCTCATAAAATCCTCCAAAGCTAGTTAAGAAAATAAAATTGCCATGGATTCTAAAGACAACCACAAAGCATTCTACAGTTATGTCAAAAATCTCAATGACAACACTCAGATCTGCTCTGAGCTGCAGCACAATGGCACTAGATTTACTGAACCAACTGATATTGCCAACATCCTGGCAGACAGGTTCAGTGCAAACTTTACCCCCCCTCACCCCCCAAAGGGCCCATATCCATACCGGAAGATTGCGAAGCCCCTGTAATCATGGATGCACAAGTAAAGACTGTACTCTCCAAAGTCAAGAACACAGAATCTATGGGACAAGACAACATCCCAGGCTGCATTCTGCATGAACTACAGAACGAGCTGGCACCCCACCTAAGTACCATGTTCAACCATAGCCTTACTTCAGGCTTTGCACCAATGGAATGGTGCACAGTGACAGCTATCCCACTCCACAAAGGGGGTGCCACCACTGACCCCTGGGAACAACACCCCATTAACCTGAAGAGCCTGGTCTGCAAGGCCATGGAACGCATCATCCTGGAGCTTATAAACAAAGACATCAGTAACCTCCAAACTCAGTTTGGGTTTGTAAAAGGTAGATCATGCCTCTTAAACCTGATTGACTTTGAAGCAATCACCAGAGCCGTAGATGAGGGTAAGGTGGTGCACACAGCTTATCTTGACCTCGCCAAGGCTTTTGACACCACCCCCCCACTCTGGTATTATAGATAAACTCACTGGACTAGGCATAAATCCCCATGTCTCAAGATGGGTGGCCAACTGGCTCACTGACAGAACCTACACAGTGAAAGTTGCCAACTCCAAATCCGCCTTCAGACCAATGACACGCGGAGTAACACAGGGTTTGGTCCTGGGTCCTCTGCTGTTCGGTATCTACTTCTCAGAAATCCAGGCTAATACAGCTGGTCTCTGGCTAATGAAATTCGCAGATGACTGCAAACTAGGAGCCATAATAGATTCACCTAAAGATGTGGACATTCTACAAAGAAGCCTCACTGAGACTGATGCTTTGTGTCAAAGTCAGGGCCTAAAGTTCAATGCCAAGAAGTGCATTGTCATCCCCTTTGGAAAAAACACCATACCCATGAACTACCACATAGGTGGTAGCCTGCTAAACACTGAAAGTGTGATAAAAGACCTTGGGACACAGGTGGACAAGTAGTCTCTCCTTTGATAATCACGTTGCCACAGTAGTCAGGAAATCCTTCTTTGTGGCACACCTCATCACAAAGGGGTTCTCCTCCAGAAAAAGAGAGGTCATCATTCCTCGCTACTCATCCCTAAATAAGACCCATTATAGAGTACAACGCCCGTTTGGCATGTACCTCGCACGACATCTACAACATCTAGAAAGACCACAGGAATACCTCACTAAGAGGATTACCAGCCTCAAACAGATGCCATATGTAGACCATCTCAAAAAATTCCAACTGTACTCCATCGCATATCGCTTAGTCAGAGGCAACCTCTGCCTAACATACAAAGCCATGTCTAACCCAGGTCTATGTTAAATAAATGAATGCTTAAAATGTCGAGTACAACATACTCAAACACTTTTAAGCGAACGTTTATTTAATCGAGGGCACAGAATGTTGGAAAATGAAGTTCCGAATTATTTTGGTTGGACAGCACTGACATATGTGACATATTACATCATGTCAGCAACTGCTAACAGCGCTGTATGGTGCAGAAAGGGAGAATTTCCCTTTTCTGTACTGTAGTGCGGTCTCGGACTTGGTATACCTAAGTGGGGGGTGTGGGGGCGCAGCAACGTTATGGTATGTTGTTCTGATTATTTTTTTTTTACGATGTATTGAAAGGTGCTGTTAGTTGGTTACATGTTGTATAAAACTTTGGATAGGTAGGTGGGCAACCATAACATTTCGGTATTGTGTTTTGTGACATTCTGGGCTCTCGGTTAAATAAACATTTGCTTAAAAGTTTTTGAATATGTTGTACTTGACATTTTAAGAGTTCATTTATTTAACATAGACCCGTCTAACCCAGATCTGATGGACATGCTACACTTAAAGTAATCCCAATCTCTCCGGGCCACATGCTCCAAGGACCTAAACCTTGTCACCACAATAAACAGAACATGCTGGAGGGATAGATTCCTGTCCCAGAGACTTCCCATGCTCTAGAACAGACTACCCATTCATGTCAAGCAAAGCTCCTCACTAGCCCTCTTTAAAAGGAATCTTGACAATTGGATGGGAAACAGGAAATTCACCCCAGGGATCACTTCTGTGGCTCTGCTCAACAGGGGCACAGGAAAATAATTTTCTTGGGTGGTGAAAGCCAGGGAACCTCTTTTGGCTAGGCTTATATAGGCCCTAGGGACGATAGCCTAGTACGTACCTATGAACCTATGAAATGAAAAGATATTCAGGGAGGTATTTGGTGTAAGTCCAATAATTTAACAATATCATATCCTACTAAAATATTATTAAATTTCATTTGTTAGTAAAAGACTATTTTTAGAAAACAAAAACATACCAGTTAACTCTTATTACATTAATATGATAGCAACCTCCTTTAAAAAATTAATTTTCAGGAAACCCAAATATGAAGCATGGATTTTCTTTGTATTTCCAATTGCCTACACTCAAAATAGTATTAATATATTTAATTTAACAATGACTACATTTAAACTCAAAAAACTGTTAAACTGGTATCAGTTACTAGACAATGGGAAGTTACAAAATGTTGTCCATATCATTAATAAGTTTGAGTTAAGGAAAGACGTGGTTAGAAATTTAAAATTTTAGACAATTGGTTGAACATAAGAATAATCTAATGCAACCAACACTTAGAAATTCTTTCCCCACATTCAATGATTTACTCATTATTGTAATGTACTAGAATATAATTGGAAAGGGACTTCTATCTAAAATATATAAGGTACTTAAATCAACAGTATGTCACAGAGAAAGCTATTGGGATTTTTTTAGACTTATTAATAATAACTCCCTAACTGAAGATGATCATAGGATCATAGGAAGTTATTAGGCTAATTGCCCTAGGGCCCTTACAAGCCTAGCCAAGTTCTACCCTTATTTCAATGATCAGCACAAATTGCCCCATTCAAGAGGGGCACAGGTAGAACCCCCAGGGTAAATTTATGGTTACCCATCCAATTGTCCAGATTGCATTTGAAGAGCATCAATGAGGTGCTCTGTTTGATATGAAGTGGGAGTCCATTCCAAAGGTGGGTTAACCTCTGGGAGACAAAACTGTCCTGCCGTCAGGTTCTATTAATGTCACATACCAGGTTAAGAACTTTAGAGTGAGTAGACCATGTACCATTTTACTTGCAGATATGCAGCATTTCCGATAAAGCAGGGTCATAAATTGCCTTATATGCAAGGCATAGATCATCTCTGAGTAGTCTGTATGAAACAGAATAAAGTGACAGCGATTTCAGATGATCAATGGAGGACATATTCTAAAGACCTTGAATTTTCCTTGTGAGGAACCTTTGTAGTCTCTCCAATTGCTGCATGTGCTTGGAAAGGTATGTACCAAAAGAGGCATTACACTCAATTATTGGCCTGCTGAGGGAAGAGTACAGAGAGGTTATAACTTCTTTTTTTCTGGATGCAATGCTCTTACTTATGAGATAAGCAATATAGAATGTCCTTCTTACCACTGTGGAGACATGGCGATCAAAGTTAAGGTTACTGTCAACCTGTGTGCTTAGGTCTCTCACCACTGAGTGCATACTCAGGGTGTTGTTATTGATGTGGTAGTTAGCAAGAACATCACACTTACCAAAAGGGATGATAATACATTTTTCTGCATTGAGTTTAAGGCCATGGCTTTGTCACCAATTGTTTGTTTAAGACCCTCATGTAGGAAGTTGATATAATTTGGAGATTCTATGACCACTCCCAGTTTGCATTCATCAATAAATTTTGTCTACCACAGACCTTTAGTTTTAGCTTGTACTTTGGAGAAATAGATTCCAAACAGTAGAGGTCCCAGGACTGATCCCTGTGGGACACTACTGCTTACAGGTCTGCTGTGGGAGGTGGATTCCCCTATTTTGACTATATGGGTTCTATCAGTGAGACAGTTAGTGACCCATATAATGATGTAAGGGTTGATACCTTGTTCAGCTGGGTGAGTTTGTCAATGATGCCTTAGTGGGGAATAGTGGCAAAAGCCTTGGCTAAGTCTAGATAGGCTTTATGCACAGATTTCCCCTTGTCCAGGGTCTTGGTGACTGTCTCAAAGAAGTCCACCAGGTTTAACAGGCATAATCTCCCTTTGACAAATCTAAACTGAGTAGGGTCAAGTGTTTGGAGGTTACCTATATCTTTGTTAAGGTCCACGAAGATTCGCTCCATGGCCTTGCAGATAAGGCTAGTCAGGCTAATTGGTCTGTAGTTCCCAGGCTCAGTGGACGTACCACCTTTGTGCAAGGGGATAATAGTGGCCATTTTCCATTCAGCTGGGATGAAGACAGAGCTTAGACTATGTTTGAAAAGAGTACCCAGTGGTGTTGCTAATTCTTGTTTGAGCCTATGTAGGATGCAACCTGGGATGTTATCAGGTCCCATAGATGCTGTGTTTTTGACCTTAGAGAAGACGTTTATAATCTACTCTTTAGAGATACAAGGTAAAGGACAGGTGTTAGGGATGTCATGGGGTAATTGTGGCAGGGATAGGGAATGAAGTTTTTATAGAACCTGTTGGCTAGCAGGTTAGCTATGTCCACAGGCTCAGTATATGTGGTATCATTAACTACCAGTTCGGCATAAATCTGGGCCTTTCCTTTTAGGTTACGCATGTAACTAAAGAGTGCCTTGTGGTTGTCTTAATTGAAGAAGCTAATTTGGATTCATAGTTTGCTTTGGAGGACTTCACAACAGGTCTTATTTGCTTTTTTAAGTTGAGGAGGGAGTGTTTCCAGTTTAGGGATCGAACCTGTTAATGGCAATTGTCCACCATGCATGTTTGCTCTCCTTTGAGGAGCTTGTTTTGGTCCTATCAGGTACGACAAAGTCAATGCAGAAATACAGATGTTTGTATAAAACATTGGTGTAGAACTCAGCTTAGTTGTAAGTTCTATCTAAGGGGTGAGGTGCTCTGCTTTAGAGAAGTTTTTTTTAGTTTATTTGCTGCTGGAGGGGGAGGGTCAGGTGTGATAGTTACTTCAAATGAGACTGATTTGTGGTCAGATCTCACTAGCAAAGACCTCATAGTGGGGCTACTACAGTGGTTCCCCATATTGGTAAGCACCAGATGCAGGATGTTGTCTCCCCTTGTTGCTAAAAAACTAATCTATTGTTATATAAAAAATGTACTTTATTCACCTGCTTTTACTGTATTTGTGTTTCTTCCTACTTTATTGCATTTATTCTGCTGCATTTATTACTGCTTGTTAGTAGCCTGATTAAATTATAACAGAACAGAACAAAGCCAGTAACGCCAATAAATATCCACAGGCAATAGTAGAAATAGTAGAAATGCACAAAGCACCACAAATAAAACTCACGAGTTTATTAACGCAAAATCCTTTTTGATATAGCTCGTTTTCGTTGCACAATGCAACTTCATCAGACAAAAAACAGGGAGGGGTCCCTGAGTATATATACGCACATAATTGATGAATAATTAAATAAATTGAAACCAATCAAGTTTTTTACAAAAGGACAAGCAGAAATGTATAATTTAAAATACTTTAAAAATATTGTATACATATATATATATATATGTTAAAAAATATTTCAAGACATAGAAGAAACATTATAAGTTGATAATTCAATACAAAGAAATAAATATAACTTGTATAGTATATATAAAAAAAAACTAAAACAAATTATATACTGATAGCCTTAAGCTTCAATAAAGGTTTAATAGAGATGTAATCATTTAAACCAGGTTCCTTGTTTGATTCTAAAAGAATCTGCCAGTACGTTTCCTGACATTCCAATTTTACCTGCCATGGCCATGAGTTTTATTTGTGGTGCTTTGTGCATTTCTACTATTTCTACTATTGCCTGTGGATATTTATTGGCGTTTCCTTTATCCCTCACTGGCTTTGTTCTGTTCTGTTGCACTTTTGCCAGTGTTTCTTCCTTTTGGTTCTGATTAAATTATAACTGTTATTCTAAGCCTTTGGTTGAAGCACTTGGGCTTCAGACCAGTTGTTTACATTAAGAAGGTTTGTGATCTGCACTGTTGTGGCAGGACAAGTTGGTTACCTCCTTCTAAGTTGGGAGTTGCTGACTGAAGGCTTAGTGTCTATTATTCTAAGAGTGTATTAGTTCTGGTTTAAGCACTTGGGCTTCAGGCCAGTTATTTTGCATTAAGAAGGTGTGGTCTGCACTCTTGTGGGAGGAGAGGGTAGATTCTGCCCTTCTGATCTGGGAGTTCTAATTAAAGGCTTATTGTGCCTGCTTATTTGAACTGTTTCTTTCTGAAACTGGTATGCCTTGTTTGCTGTAGCATAGACTAAATTCAGACCTGCTGAATTTAGCTTTGTTTGTATAACTTGAGCACTAATCCAGGCCATCTTTTTTTGGAGAAGGTTCCCCTGCACCCTAGTGGCAGGAGTGTGCAGTTAGAACTTGTCTGACCGAAGACTGCTGGAACGGAGCTCAGGTTTTACCTTTTTATTGGTTAATTTGTTTAAATCAGTTTGCTCATTTGCTACTGTTTTATATATATATATATATATATATATATATATATATAATATATATATATATATATATATATATATATATATATATATATATATATATATATATATATATATATATATATATATATATATATATATATATATATATATATATATATATATATATATATATATATATATAAATACACTTTATGCATTGCCGCTTAGCTAGGGTTAAACTATTCCTGGTGCCATAAAGTCTGCTCTTTAAATTTTCCCTTAGAACTAGACAGTTTTTTAGTTTTAGCACTCAAATCTGTTTCTTTGAACACAGCACTTGTTTAGAACTCATTGTAAGCACTAAATAAGCTACAAATTACTACAGCACTCAACTTTCTTTACTTGTCTAGAGGAAAACAGTTTTTAGTACTTAATAAATAAGCACCTATCCAGGCATGTCTAAGGGTCAGCTCCCTGTATTTTCTCCTGTCTACCTGATGAATCTGGGCATCTTGGGGCAATGCAGCAATTGCCTCATGTACACAAACAACCCTGTCCTCCTACCACCCAACATTACAACCTGTAAGAGATGCACTTATATAGCCAAACTGGAAGCAAAGGTCTCTTCACTCAAGACTGGACTAGACAGTCAAGAGGAGAAGGGAAACACTTGCACCAGATCACACTCATTACATAGTCCCTCAAAACCTACACCACCAAAACAGACACATAGCAACACAAAACAAACACCTACATTCGCGGAGGTTCTCAATAAAATCTGCTCAAGCAACAGAGACCTCCAAAGCAGAAACACATGCAACCTTCACCCCCCAACACAACCCAAATGACACATAGCCCACAAATTCAGTGTGCCACTCAACCACAGCCCATAAGGCATAACAATGTACCCAACACTCTAGTCATAGGTGACTCTTTAGTCAGGCACACTGATGTTCTACTCACCAGGCTAAACAAGAAGAAAGTTACTGTCAGCTGCCTGTCGGGTGCCAGGATCCACCACATAATGCACGCACTCAGGTCACTCCACAACAAGTACAAACATGACTCTGTCATTGTTCATGTTGGTGTGAATGACCTGAGATGTACCTCCCTGGACTACATGAAAAGAGACATGGAGGAGCTCTCCGATCTTGTAGCCCAGGCAGATATGACCCTAACCCTGAGTAACATTCTGCCATCACTCAGAATGATACTACAGTATCAAAATTATTGACTTCAACATTTGGCTAAGCTTCTGGTGTCATTCTAAGGGGATCCAGTATCTGTCTGCCTGGGAAGACATGATCGCCAGCCTACGATGCTTTGCCAGAGATGGCCTGCACCTGTCACTCTTGGGATTCCGGATACTGGCTAAGGGTCTTGCCACCCCTATATTGCCTTTTTAGGCAAGGTTCAAATGACAAATTCACCACCATAACAGGTACAAGCAAGCAAAATCTGAGGGTAATGCTACTCAATGCTAGAAGTCTAAACCTCAAAATGCATTCACTTGAGGCACTCCATAAAATGAAGAACATCGACATCTGTGCAGTGACAGAGACCTGGTTCAAGGCTCTAGAGAGTAGCCCTGCATTACCAGGCTGTAATTCATACCACACCTTTTGGCCACCTAACCTGGACCGAAACACTAAAGCTGAAGGCATGTCCATATTCATTAAGGATATCCACACCTCCAGGCTAGTTGCTCAGCATAATGCATCTGAGATTATCCAAGTGCAACTAACTCTTGGCAAGACAGCAATCCAACTTGTAACTTGCTGCAGATCCCCCACCATGCCCCAGAATTCACACTCCTCATTTCTTGATACACTGGAAAATATTAGGGTACAACCCAACACCCTAATAATGGGCGATTTCAACTACCCCACCATTAACTGGGAAAACTACACATGTACCAACTCTTTTGCTCAACATTTTCTGGAATTCATAAATTTCAATGCCTTGGATCAACTTATCCACACCCCCACCACGGGCAGCAATATCCTAGACCTGGTCCTTACCAACATGGGCGACTGGTGTTCCACACCGGTGGTCAAGTCCTCGTTGGTCAGATCCAACCACAAGCTAATCAGCCTAGACATCCACATCCCGCCCCCACTGCCCATTAGGGAAACCACCGTAACAAATTTCTCCAAAGCCAACTTCATGCTTCTTAAGACAGAAGTGGCAAACTTCACAACACCCATGCAGATGGACAATAGAGGTACGACTGCTGAATCCTACACAAATGCACTTTATAAGCACTTACACGAGGGCATGGATTGTGCTATCCGTAACAGAACCAAGATGCTATCCTTCAAAAAAAATGAAGCCAATCTGGTGGTCCCCTGCCATAAACAAACTCTACAACAGAAGAAAGAAACTGTTGCAAAAAAGAGTAAAATCCCATGACTGGAAGAACTCCCTGGTAAGCCTCAGTAAGAAGCTGAGATCCCTCATAAAATCCTCCAAAGCTAGTTATGAAAACAAAATCGCCACTGATTCTAAAGACAACTACAAAGCATTCTATAGCTATGTCAAGAATCTCAATGGCAACACTCAGATCTGCTCTGAGTTACAGCACAATGGCACTAAACATACAGAACCAACTGATATTGCCAACATCCTGGAAAATAGATTCAGTGCTAACATTACCCCCCCTCGCCCCCTAAAGGGCCCATCTCTATGCCAAAAGAATACAAAGTTCCTGTATTCGTGGCTGCACAGGTAAAAAACACACTCTCCAAAGCCAGGAACACAGCATCCATGGGACCTGACAACATCCCAGGCTGTGTTCTACATGAACTACAGAATGAACTGGCACTCCACCTAAGCACCATGTTTAATCATAGCCTCACCTCAGGCTTTGTGCCCACTGAATGTTGCACAGCAATGGTTATCTCACTCCATAAAGGGAGAGCCACCATGGACTCCGGGAACTATTGCCCCATTAGCCTAACGAGCCTGGTCTGCAAGGCCATGTAATGTATCATCATGGAACTTATAAACAAAGACATTAGTAATCTCCAAACTCTGGACCCCACCCAGTTCGGGTTTGTAAAAGGCAGATCATGTCTCCTGAACCTGATTGACGTCTTTGAAGCAGTCATCAAAGCTGTAGACGAGATTAAGGTAGTTCACACAGCCTATCTAGATCTCGCTAAGGCTTCTGACACCATCCCCCACTCTGGAATTAAAGATAAACTCACTAAATTAGGTATAAATTCCTATGTCATAAGATGGGTTGCCAACTGACTCACTGACAGAACCCACACTGTGAAAGTAGCAGACTCCAAATCCGACTTCAGACCAGTGAGAAGTGGAGTACCACAGGGTTCAGTCCTGCGTCCTCTCCTGTTTGGTATCTACTTTTCTGAAGTACAGGCTAACACAGAAGGACTTTGGCTAACTAAGTTCGCAGATGACTGCAAACTAGGAGCCATAGTTGAAACTCCTAATGATGTGGACATCCTACAAAAGGGCCTCACTGAGACAGATGTCTGGTGTCAAAGCCATGGCCTCAAGCTCAATGCCAAAAAGAGCATTGTCATCCCCTTTGGTAAAACTCTGTACCCATGAACTACCATATAGGTGGTAGTCTACTTAACACTGAAAGTGTGATAATAGACCTTGGGGCACAGGTGGACAGTAGTCTCTCCTTTGATAATCACATCGCCACAGTAGTCAGGAAATCCTTCTACATGGCACACCTCATCACAAAAGGTTTCTCATCCAGGAAAAAAGAGGTCATTGTTCTCTTCTACTCATCACTCATTAGACCCATTATAGAGTACAACGCCCCTTTTGGTATGTACCTCACACGACATCTACAACAACTGGAAAGGCTGCAGAAATACCTCACAAAGAGGATTACTGGTCTCAAACAGATGCCCTATGCAGACCATCTCAAAAAACTCCAGCTTTACTCCATCGCATAGTGCCTATTCAGAGGCAATCTCTGCCTAACATACAAAGCTATGTCAAACCCAGAGCTGTTGGACATGCTCCACTTAAAGAAATCCCACTCCCTCTGAGCTACATGTTATAGGGACCTAAACCTTGTCACCACAATAAACAGAACATGCTGGAAGGATAGAGTCCTGTCCCAGAGACTTCCCATACTCTGGAACAAACTACCTATCTATATCAAACAAAGCTCCTGATTAGCACTCTTCAAAAAAAATCTTGATGATTGGATGGGAAATAGGAAATTCACCCCGGGAATCACCTCTGTGGCTCTGCTCAATAGGGGTACAGGAAAATAATTATCTTGGGTGGTGAAAGCCAGGATACCTTTTTGGATAGGCTTGTATAGGCCCTAGGCCCAATAGCCTAGCACCTACCTATGAACCTATAATACTCCAAACTTCAAACTAACTACTTTATTACTAACGTGGAGTATATTTCTTGGAAGTTCTTACATAGCACCTTTATCACACCACATAAAATTGAATTGATATTTAATAAAGACATAGGATACTTGAGATTAAGCTAAATGTTAAAGCTGACTGGCAGCATATGTTTTATGATTGTATAAAACTTAAAACATAATGGGATAATATGAATTCCTCTTACAGTCTGTTTTTAATGATAAATGTATGTTGACTAAAACTCTTACTTTATTTAATACACCTATTCCCACTTGTGTCACTAAAATAAAATACCCTCTTTTATGGAGTATCTTAGCATTAGCAAGCAAAGTCATCACCAAGAACTGGAAGAATCAGACAACTCCTACTATGAAGGAATTTGTACACTTGGCAACTGAAGTTTGCCATCTTGAACTTATGATCAAGACAAGAACATCTAGAATCACCTCTTCATATAATATATAGTTAAAATTCAAAGATATGCTGGATAAACAGACTTTAATAATTGACTAACAAATACTCTTATCACATTTCTTTTTCTGTTTAAAAAGCTTTGTTTTATAGTAGACAGCATTGTAAATAGTTATTTTAGTTGTTGTTTATCATTGTTCTTATAGATATGTATATTTGTTTTATAATATTTCTCTTATCATATAGTAATGTTTTCTTGTTAAAATATTCAGTATAAACAACGGAGGAAAAAACATTTGTAATAAAAAAAATAGTCACAGTAATACACTTCTTAGCAAATAATGAAAGAGTCACTTACTTATCTACAAGCAGACCAGCCCTGCTGTAATGAGCATTTATAACCACATTGCTTGCTGTTTTGCAAACCAGACATCTGATTGTAATGAAAGTCAGTATCCACATTAATGTATTTTAAATTTGTTTTGCACAAATGGGAGCCACAGAAGAGTATTAAAATTTGCTTCACACAAATCACATTAGTACTGCAAACCCAGCATAATGAAAAAAATGACAGCAGGATCAGTCATTGTCAAAGTCTGCCCTCCTTATCTTGCAATGATTTAAAATATAGTGTTTTTGCATCTCAGAGTATGTTGTACATGTCCTGAGTAATGTTATGAAGAAATAAAAAATACAGTAAACCAAGAAGACGTGTTTGCAAGGATGCATAAACACTTTCTGTGGATACTGTTCACCTAATTAGCTTCCCCCAAAAGAGATTCACCCTCTGTGTACCCCTTAGGTGTTAGATTGAGTGAAAGTAAAAGAATACATGGTCACAGTAATACATTTCAAGTTGCTGGTGTCATGCATATACACAGATTTTCTACCTCTCCTCTGACTTCAAGACAGATGTAGACAGCTCTATTTCATATCATATCAGACTAAGAAGAAAGCGAAAGAACAAATGGCTACAGTAACACATTTCAGGTAGTTGTCAGGTAAATATACAGCATGCCACTTTACGTCTACCCCCAAAAGACAGCCATATTGTACACAAGTCTGTTTGGTTGTGAGGAAAGTGAAATAAATAATGATCACAGTAATGTATTCCAGATACATAAGTTTAAACCAGCTAAGGATGAAATAGTCAGTTACTTTAATACACAGGGAGTCACCCTCCCATACCCAGTAATTGTACTCACTTTGTTGACTGTGCAACAGATGTCTGATTTCAGTAGAAAAGCTACAATGATGTTTTTTATGTTTGCTTCATACAAACACAGTAGCCACATCAAACTACTTAACACAAATGTGTAGTTGCCATATGGACCCATATTAATAACTGATATAAACTGGACAAATAACAAAAGGGTCAGTTGCTTGCATTCACAGGCAACCCCATTACACTCTCGCACCCAATTGTTGTCATTTTTTTGACTGTGTAAACCTCAGATATCTGAATAGGGTAAACATTCTCAGAATGGCTACAATAATGCATTTCAGATTTACTTCACACAAACATACTGTAGTCTCTCATTAGAATTTTCCAACTTACTTCACACAAATACACAGTAAGCCTGCCATATCCCCCAAATGGACAGGAGTGGAAGGGAGGCACCCAACATCTTCTCAAACATTTACTCAATCTCTCCAAAAACTGGAAATTATTTTGAGAAGCTTTAAGTTAATAGCACTAAGTACCAAAGTGCCCCTGATATGTGAGCTTTTCTCTAACTGCTTTGTGCTTTGTCTGCAAATCTGGAAGTAAAGGTTGAAAGACATGAGTCCTGCAAAGCTCATTTAATAGATTACTTATTGTTTCAACTAAACAAATGATAAAAATGTCAGTTGCTTCCATCCACAGACAGCCACCCATATGCAATAATTGTAGCCACTGTGATGGCTGTATATAACACATGTATTAAATTGTGGTAAAATGGTTACAGTAACATATTTTATTAATATATTTGCTTTACACAAATTCAAACTAGCCATGAAAAATGATTCTGACTTACTTCACACAAATGCATGCTAGTCATACACAGCCATATTAATGACTGTTTTAATGAAGCAAATTGCAAAAAAGCCAGTTGCTTTTATCTAGAAATAGCCCCCCATCCCAAACTCAGCAGCTGAAAGCACTTTATTAGCTGACAATGTGGCAAGTTATTTTCATCCACTTGCAGACTCCTATACCCATGAACCATGTCCACTTTGTTGACTCTGTATACCATTTATGTCTAAATGAGGTATGCAATGTCAAATGAAGTAATACTGCATTTAAACTGGCTTCACACAAATACACAGTAGCCACATAAAAGTTTTGTAGAGTACTTCATATACATGTGTGCCCCCCCTCCCCAATATTCAGCAAGTGCAACCATCTTGACTGTATGCAACATAGACATCTAATTGTGACAAAAATGGCAACGGTAATGTATTTCAAGTTTGCTTCACATAATCTCAAAATAGCCATGGTAATTTTTTTGACGTATTTCACACAAATACGTACTTGTCATCTAGTGCCAAATTAATGACTGTTTAAACAGAACAAATGACAAAAGGATCAATTAATTTCATCAACAGGCAGTCTACCACCAAAAAGCTAGCAGTTATAAGCAGTTTGTTAAATGACAGCATGGCTAGTTACTTTCATTCACATGACACCTCAAATACCCAGCAACTGTAGCCACTTTGTTGGCTGAGTATATCTCAGATATCAGATTGTGGTAAAAAAACAACAAAATAATATGATATTAAAATTTGCTTCACATAAATGCTCAGGAGATTTATTAACATTTTCTAGCTGACTTTACATAAGTGTATGCTCAGGAGATGTATTAACGTTTTCTAGCTGACTTTACATAAGTGCATGTGATCTCCCATATCTAACAACTAAAGCCACTTTGCCACTGTGTATATCACAGATGTCTGATCGGGGTACAAAAAAGAAGGTTGTAAAGTATTTAAAGTTTACTTCATACAAGCACACAGTGGCATTCCAGCTTAATTTATATGAATAATTCACAGTGTTTCATTTCACTTTCTTCACCAGTGTTTTGATTTACAGTTTGTCTGCAATGAAACATGTGCTTGAATAAGTAACCATTCAAATATAAATAACATAGAACCACAAAAGACTAATTCTTGTTTTCTCTCATGTCACATTGGCTAAGCCAGTCTATGCTTGAAGCTATTCAGATACTACCATATATCACAGAAGTTTTTTTATATGTAGACAAGACTTGAAGCAGTTCAAATATGACAGGCATAGCTGCAGATACAATGTCAAGAGAACAGTCACAGCAAGACTGCAGCAATAAATTGGAAATGCTGTTGCAGGACATTTACTAAACACTTGTGGCTAGAATAAAAAAGAATACATGTAAGTCAATCAAACAAGAATCATGTGGAGTTGCATAGCCTCTGAGTCCATTTATGACATCAGGTTTCTGTACAGCTCTGGATTGAACAGCAAGAAGCAGCCTGTAGAATGAAGAAGTGAGCAGAGTGAAGGAGTCCTCTATAAATTTAGCAAAATTAATGAGAGAGCCTTTTTCTTTTGAAGTTTCTTTGCATGCAAATGCACTAAGAACTTTTCACTTCTTTGTGATACTGCATGACGCTGTTTTGAACACTGGGAGATCAATGGGATTTTTACATTATAAAGTAATAAAAATTATGATTTTACTTCACTTTTTCAAATTAGTACATTTAACTTCTTTTAAAACATAGAACTTGGCAATCATGATTGTGTATGTGCAGCTGCTGAATCAAAAGAGACATATACATTTATTGTACACTGTACATACATGGGCTGCATGTGGGAAAGGGAAGATTTTGTTACATCATTCTTGCTGTAAGTAGACATGTGACATAACCAGTGAAGTAGAGACAAAAGAGTCAAGGTGCACTTTCACATATTAGCATATATATTAGCATATATTCACATATATGCATGTGTGCAGTTCTTAGGCAAATGTTTTGTACTTAGCAGTACAACTTCTTGAAGAAAATCAGAAGATTTCAACTATTAACCACTGTAAATGTTCCTGTGTAAGAAACTGATTTTATGTCCATCATACTCCTTTCAGCTTGCATTAACCATATCTGATTTCTAACTGCTGTAGACACAACTTCATCTAGCAATCTAGGCTTGAAGGAGAAGGAACATAAAATAGAGGGGAAAGTAGAGCTTATTATGGAAAATGAGTACATTGTTAGGAAATTATCAAATAAATTTGATTATGAAAATGAATATGCAGTGTTTGTCTTATTTATGTTACATGTCAAAATGAGTGAAGTATTTACTTGTATAGTTACCTTATGATATAGGGAAATTGATTATATGCCTCATGTGACATATGTTTTGGTATTTATCAGTTCAATTTCTCCAAGCCTTTTATGTTTCTAATACCATAATGGGAATGGACCACATTCCTTAGTCAAAGTATGATTAAAGTTCATGAAATTAGTATTATTTCAATCTTTGATGTTAGCCAGAAGTGCTCTTCACAGCACCCACAATGAGTCCAGTATTGACTCCTTCTGCAATTTGTACTGAGTTACATGAATCGGTAATGGGTCTACTTCTAAATTTCGAACTTTCAAAATGTTAACTTTCTTATGGTCAAGACCATAAGTTGAAGTTTTGAAACTTCAAACCATTTAAATGGATATTGCTGCACAATGCAGAATGGTATATTTACCACTTTCCTCACTATAGTGCGATCTCTGAGTTGGTATATTTAATTAGCAGGGGGTGGGGGTGCAGGGGGGCTTGCCCCCACCCTGACAAAATGTAAAAAAATATATATTTTTGTTTATAATTTTTTTATTTAAATTTCAAAGTTTAAAAACTTTGATCTTATGGTCTTTGACCATAAGAAAGTTGACATTCTGAAACTTCAAAATTTAGAAGTAGACCCCTCTGTAACATTTCTCAGTACAATTGTAAATTATTTTTTATAAGAACCATTGCTTCTTCTACTATTGAAACTGTCTGGGTATCATTCTTCCACATTGCCCTCATTTCTGCCTGCAAATCCTGGTATTTTATGACTTTGTGTCTCTTTGTACATAAGACACTATAGTTACTGGGTGTAGCAATTTCAGGGATCAATGCTACTTTTGTCTTCTTTTAATGGACTACTATATCTGGTTTCCTGCATCTATTTTTTGAACTATGGGCAATCCCATGTGATATAAACTTCATCATTTTCTATAATGCTTTGTGGCTCATGTTTCCAGGGTTTTTTTCAGCTAATTCAAAATTATAATATTTGCACAATCCCCAATGCACCAGTCCTGCCACATTATTATGTCTTTCAGTATACAGTTCTTCTGCCATTAGCATGTCACAACCAGCAAGAAGGTATGCAACTGTTTCCAATTCTGTTTTACAAAACCTACATTTGTCTGTTTCTACCACATGTTCAATGGACTTTGTAAAGCAACATGTACATAGTCTACTATCTTGGGCCGTCAATATTAACCTTTTGCCTTTTGGTTTAAATTCACCTCTCCTTCACCATTCCTGCATTTGATCCTGATTAACATGAGTTTGTTTCAAGAGTTATCTATACTTGCCACTATGTTTATGCTTTTTCCACATTTCTTGCCTTCTCATCTGATCCTTCACCTTATATATTCTGTTTTTTGTTTTTGGCACATTCAACTGCTAGCCTGAGTTTTATCTACTTCTGGTTTGATTTCCATTCCTGCTTGATGCCAATATGCTTCTATTAAACTAAACAGGGAAGTCATCTTCCACTTATTCTCCTCATATTTTAAAGCTTTCACTATGTTTGGATCTTGTGAGGTCATCCGATATGTATGCAGTGCTACAATTGCAGATCTGTACATGGAATCAATTTTGAAGAGGCCCATCCCTCCTTCAGAATGGGGAATAGGTATGCACTGATTTGTATAAATTATTTGTTGAGTATGCAATATCCTTCTTGTTTTCCTTTCCAACCTATCCAACAACTCTTGGGGCCAGTCAATCACTCAAAAACTGTACGTTAGGACAGGAAGAGCAAATTGGTTTATAGCTTGGACTTTGTTCCTAGATGTCAATGCTGTTTTCAGTATTAATTTAAGACTTCTAAAATATTCCTTACTAAGTTTTATTGTGTGATTCCTTAGAACCTCTTGTATTAGTGGTAACATGAGATAAATACAAATAACCCATTAAGGACATCAGGTGTTTCAGCTATATCACATTTCTGAATGCCCATGACTTTTTTCCTTTTCAAGTCTTTTCTGAAAAAATTCAGGACAACAAAGCCAAACCCCACTAGCTGTCAGCACAGCATAAGTGGACTATTTGGCTAACCTTTGCAAACACTGGGTCGTCGAATCACTCTGGCTAGATTTTTTTTGTTATTGATTGGTTTGTCTATGTGACCTCATTACTCATTGTTTCACTTTGTAAGTTGGGATATTTTGCAGACATCCTAATGGTTATGGACATCAGCTGGGTACGACGACCCAGTGTTTCCAAAGGTTAGCCAAACAGCCAACTTATGCTGTGCTGATAAGGCCATAAGAAGGCTGAAACATGCATGTCCACAGCTAGTGGGGTTTGGCTTTATTGTCTTGAATTTGTCCATAACAGACTTAAAAAGCAAAAAATGTCATGGGCATTCAGAACTGCCATATAGCTGAAACACCTGATGTCCTTAAGGGGTCATTTGCATATAGCCCATGTTACCTCTAATACAAGAGATTTTAAGGAATCACACAGTAGAAAATCTAGCTTGGCTACATTTTTCTTTTAGTTTTTTTTTTTACTAAGTTTTATTCACATTTGTTCATGATTTATTGTTGAGCCTTCATCAGTTCACAAATATTTATACAATTCTTCTTGCTCAAGTTCTTTTATATCACATTCCTGTCCCAAAATGATGTTTTATTGGTGCTGCAGCTTTTCTGCTTTAAAAGGTTGCTTTTGCACATTTATCAAGATCAAATGACATTCTTATATCATCTGAAAAAGGTTTGACAACGTGCAGATGTGTTTTCAGTTCTTCATCTGATGAACTATACAGTTTTAAATCATCCACAAAAAGATGAGAAGTCTTTACACGTTATTTTTTTTCTGGGAGCCATATTTTAGCCATGACCTAATCTGTTAAACAGACAAATTAATGGGTTATGGGCAAGACAATATAGCAGTGGTGACAAAGAGTCACCTTGGAATATCCCCCTTTGGATTTTTATCCCTGGAATAATAACTTGTCCTTTATCACTGCTTAACTGCAAAGTGGTTTGCCACTGTTTCATGGTTTCTGCAATATAATCAATTAGAGTAGGGTGTATCTTATACATTTTAAACACTCTTTTATCCATAAATGTGGGATATTGTCAAATGCTTGTTTGTAGTCTATCCATGCCATACTTAGATCCTTCCCCTTTTTACAGTTCTCCATTTTGACTTTATTAACAACAAATTATCCTTTGTTCCATATAACCTTTTATTACCCTTTTTTTCTATTACCACAACTGAGTTTTCTTCTAAATAACTATACATTCTTGTTGGCATTAATGTCAGTGTATAGTTTATATGTCGATGGAAGGCAAGTTATTGGTCTGTAGTTTTTATGATAGCTTGTAGGTTCACTCTTAAGTAAAAGCATTGTTTTTCCTCTTATTAACCAAGTTAGTGCCTGTTCAGAGTGTGCATGCAAATATTTCTTACTCATGGCTAAAACTTCATGTAAAGATGTTAGTACTTTTAGCCAGAAGTTAGGTACTGCATCTGGTCCTGGGGTTTTTCATTTAAGAGCTTTTCTTAACTTTGTTTCAATCTCTCTGGCCGTTACTTCATCCCATTTCATATCCTGTACATTTGAACTGCTTATTCTTGCTTTACTTCTTCTATCCATATAGCACCTTTGTTAAAATGTTTCTATTTCTTTTTTGATGGTGTTTCATTTCCTTTTGTCTTATTTCCCAATTCTCTATAAAACTTTTCAGGGTCATCAGTAAATTGCTTATTTTGTACTTTTTCTTTATATTTATCTGCATATCTTCTGTGTTTTTCTGCCTGGGCTGATATTTTAATTTATTATTTGTGATAGTGTGCGATAGATTATGATCTGTTCTGCGCATTGATTTTATCACATCTATCTTTCTAAGCATTTTTGTTGATCTGTTCCCTCTTCTATACTCTTCTAACAGTGACACCTCATGTCTTAATTGCTTCATAGTTTTTTTTCTATTTAATACTTCCATGATGACATTTGATTTCTTTCCTTCCTTTCCCTTACTAACGTGTTTTTATGGTAAGACTTTATCTGTTATTAATTTAGCTGCACAGTAATATATCCTATTTACTTCTGTTGTATCCCATAAATCTCTATGAACAGTCCCAATTACTGTGTTCATAACTTTTTGGGTTTTATTCAATTTCCATAGTCTGTTTCTTCCATTTATCTGAATATGTCTGTCCATCTCTATTAAATCAAGCAACTCTTCTCTTAGATCATTTTCTTCTAAACTGGGGGCACATTCTTAGTTCTCCATTTCCTGCAGGCATTCTACAAAAATTTCCAGAGCACCTTCCTTTGCCACATTCTCTTCATTTTCATCCTGTATCATCCATTGCTCTTTCATATGGGAAATCACTGGCCTATCACTCCACAACACTTACTGTGTCATATTTGCCAGTTTCCTGTTCCCTCCCTTGCTGCGCAACTCTAACTGAACTTTTTTTCTAGTTTCCTGTGGAAGGCTCCAAATTATCTTGATATGGCAACAGATCAGATATTTCCTGCTCCACTGGTTTCTGTTTAATTTGGGGATCCATTGCTTTATCCTGCTATGACATTAGCAAAATTCTACACTAAATCCTTCACTTCACAGGTACCCCATAACTTCAGCTTCTATCTTTTTAACTTCCACTTTACTAGACCCCTGTTCTATACTCCCTCTTTGTGATCTTATGTTTTGCATTATAAAAATGTCCATATCTGGATGCCTTAGACTGTATTTCTCTTCAAATGTCTTTTGTATTGATCAATTTGGCTTTTTCCTTTGCATAAATATTGTATCATATCAGATGTATCCGTCTTTCCTATGTCCACATTTCTTTTTTATATCTTTCAAAAATCTTTAGATTTTATTTTTTATATTTTCGCACTTCCTCAGCCACTTCTTTTTCCAAACAGCCCAAGGTGTCTCTGTCTATATAATGTTTTTCATAAATCTGTTGTATTAGTGAACACACATTTTTATTTGAAGCTTTTGACAGTTTTTCTTGTGAAAGTATTTTTCTTTCCTCTAATTTCTCTCTTAATCTTTTTGTGTATTTTATGTCTGGAAATTCTGGGCTTCTTGCCGAATAATAACAATATGTAATTTCTTTCTTGTATTCAATACCCACTCTACCACCCTTATGGCTCTTTTTTGGCCTACCAGGTTTTGTGATTTTTGTGGGCTACTACTTCGTTCTACAATATGGGGGGCATCCTCCCCCTGGGTCTGGCTTGGCCCTACTGTAGGAATGTTTCCATGTCTTGAGGATTCTACACAGTCAGTTTTTATCCATTCCTGATGACAGCATGCCTATCATGATTGGGCACATTTATATCCTGGGTCTTGTGCACCCAGCTATCTATTTTTTTATTTTTAACCTATCACTGTCTATGATATATGCTATATAAAGTACAGTCTATATAAGTGTCATCTTGGTGATATGTTGTGAAAAACGGGGTCCACCTCATGATGGTATTCACCAAGACTTGAGGATTAATTCAATTCCAGAAATACTATCCTCCTTTGCTTGATGATTTATCATACCTCCATTCAGACTATATGGATAAAATGGTGATATACAAGTCAGCAGCCATGCTTTAAAATGGGAACTGCAGGATAGATCAGAGAGTATGTACATAATATCTGAAGCATAACACTTATGTATTAACCAGGATTTGGAACTGGATTAAACACATTTAGCATGCTGGGACATTAATGCTCATAACCAGGAGAAGGAAATCGGAGAATAGAAAGATGTTTTGTGTACACAATGGTAAAGAAGAAGAAGAGGAGAATAGTATTCGCCCATTTAGTGTCTTACTGGTACCAGTGTAACAATGCCAACTTCCATAGCAGAAATATGAAAGCATCTATTATATTCATAAATATTAATGAATGTCTTTGAAATTAATGAATAGATATTTTAGATTATGCCAGCTGTCATTAACTGTTGATACATAAAACATTAAATGATTATTTATATGCTTAAATGTTCTAGATGAAAGCATTATAGAGATTCTGAAAGTTATGACTTTATTGTAGTCTGACTTTTCTTTTAAATGTTGACGAAGCAATTTTATAATAATAATCAGTTTCTATCAGGTTAAAATTTACATCTCTCCATAAATGCAACTGGCTATCATAAAGCAGAGATGGTTAAAAAACTATTTTATTGAGTGTTTCATTGTGAATGTGTATTACTGATTATTTAAATTTTTGTTTTATAAGGGTATAAGGGGGAACTGTTGACAAAGGAGAACGCTTTAAAGTGGCACAGAAAAGGTTAAAATAACGAGAAGAAAAAGTAGTTTCAATAAAATGGATGCATTGATGAATATATTTCTAATCACATTAATTAGTGCAGGTAGGATACTATGTAGAAAATCTGAAAAGAAGAATAAATACAATAGAAAAAATATAGTGGTGATGCATTCCTTATTCTGTGAAACAGTGCAGAACTATTCATCAGGCTATATGTAGATAATGATTTTATCTTTTTTCTTTTTTATAAACCAATCGTATTCATGTATGTATCTATATATATATATATATATATATATATATATATATATATATATATATATATATCTATGTGTGTGTGTGTGTGTGTGTGTGTGTGTGTGTGTGTGTGTGCGTGCGTGTGTGCGTGTGTGTATATATATAATATATATATATATATATATATATATATATATATATATATATATATATGTATATGTGTGTGTGTGTGTGTGTGCGTGTATAATATATTTAGTATTGTTTTATGTTCCACTTTCTGTGTATATCACCAAAGCTCAGTCACCTCTTCACTGGTTGCTCTTAGAAGTTGCCAATAAAACAATAAATAAGAACTGGAAAAAAAACACACCCCCATGATTCAATAAACTCCATGTAGGCTTTGTGCAAAGTGTAACTTACTGCCTTTCATGATCTGGCATAGGGTTATCATTGAAAAACTCTCCCTGCTGAGGAATAATCCTCACATCACCAGACGGGTAACCCAATGGCTCACCAACAGAACGCATACTGTGAAAGTTGGTGACCCAACCTGTACCAGTAAAGCTGTCAACACTGGGATCTGTGTTTGGCCCTTTATTTTATTTTACATTTGTCAACCGGGAAATTCCGACTGGACCAGGTCCATTTTCAGCGGAGGCCCAGGTTGAAAAGCTCCAGCATCAAGTTATACAAATACAGTACATCTAGCATAATAGACAAAATAGGTTACATAATGTATGCTGAGCATAGTAATATAGCAATAAATTAATAAAACACTCCAGGTAAAAGAAGATATAGAACATGGGTAAAAAGAAAATGTCAGTTATACATTGGTTGTTGTTGTTGTGTCTTTCGGCTTTTCCTGGTTAGGGGTCGCCACAGCGGAACTCCGGTCTGCTAATGATTGGCAGTAGATTTTTACATGCCAAGTTGCCGGCCCTGACGCACAACCTTCAATGAAGGTATGCCCATTCACGCATGTCACCACACAGAAGATGCTCAAGCTGAGAATCGAACAGGACAATGTCTTACTATGAAGAGAAGAAAATATATCAAGTAAGATTCTACAGTTAAAAGTACCCTTTCAGATGACCAATATAAATTTTCTAGATGAAAGCATTACAGAGATTCTAAAAGTTATGACTTTATTGTAGTCTGACTTTTCTTTGAAATGTTGACGAAGCAATTTTATAATAATAATCAGTTTCTATCAGGTTAAAATTTACATCTCTCCATAAATGCAACTGCCTATCATAAAGTAGAGATGGTTAAAAAATTATTTTATTGAGTGTTTCATTGTGAATGTGTATTACTGATTATTTAAATTTTTGTTTTATATGGGTATAAGGGGGAACTGTTGACAAAGGAGAACGCTTTAAAGTGGCACAGAAAAGGTTAAAATAACGAGAAGAAAAAGTGGTTTCAATAAAATGGATGCATTGATGAATATATTTCTAATCACATTAATTAGTGCAGGTAGGATACTATGTAGAAAATCTGAAAAGAAGAATAAATACAATAAAAAAATATAATGGTGATGCATTCCTTATTCTGTGAAACAGTGCAGAACTATTCATCAGGCTATATGTAGATAATGATTTTATCTTTTTTCTTTTTTATAAACCAGTCGTATTCATGTATGTATCCATATATATATATATATATATATATATATATAGTGTGTGTGTGTGTGTGTGTGTTTATATATATATATATATATATATATATATATATATATATATATATATATATGTGTGTGTGTGTGTGTGTGTGTGTGTGTATAATATATTTAGTATTGTTTTATGTTCCACTTTCTGTGTATATCACCAAAGCTCAGTCACCTCTTCATTGGTGGCTCTTAGAAGTTGCCAATAAAACAATAAATAAGAACTGGAAAAAAAAACAAACCCCCTTGATTCAATAAACTCCATGTAGGCTTTGTGCAAAGTGTAACTTACTGCCTTTCATGATCTGGCATAAGGTTATCATTGAAAAACTCTCCCTGCTGAGGAATAATCCTCACGTCACCAGACAGGTAACCCAATGGCTCACCAACAGAACACATACTGTGAAAGTTGGTGACCCAACCTGTACCAGTAAAGCTGTCACCACTGGGATCTGTGTTTGGCCCTTTATTTTATTTTACATTTGTCAACTGGGAAATTCTGACTGGACCATGTCCATTTTCAGCTGTGGCCCAGGGAGAAAAGCTCCAGCATCAAGTTATACAAATACAGTACATCTAGCATAATACACAAAATAGGTTACATAATGTATGCTGAGCATAGTAATATAACAAGAAATTAATAAAACACTCCAGGTAAAAGAAGATATAGAACATGGGTAAAAAGACAATGTCAGTTATTGTTGTTGTGTCTTTCGGCTTTTCCTGGTTAGGGGTCGCCAAAGCGGAACTCCGGTCTGCTAATGATTGGCAGTAGAGTTTTACATGCCAATTTGCCGGCCCTGATGCACAACCTTCAACGAAGGTATGCCCATTTATGCATATCGCCACACAGAAGATGCTCTAGCTGAGAATCGAACAGGACAACGTCTTACTATGAAGACAAGAAAATATATCAAGTAAGATTCTACAGTTAAAAGTACCCTTTCAGATGACCAAGCCTACAGGGGATCAGAGATCAAGCATGTGATCAGAGAGGAGTTTGGGGAGTTAATAATAGTATGGGTAGGGTTATGTGATACAATGGCATACCAGGTACTAAGAAGGTGTGATTTAAGGGAGTTTTTGAATATGTATGTGGAGAGGGCAGTGGACATGGATAGGGGAAGAGAGCTCCAGTTTCTGGCAACTGTGTGGGAGTAGAGCACTTTCCCTGCATTATTGTTAGCCTTGGTGATGGAGAGGAGAGATTTTTCACTGGATCTTAAGTACCAGTTTGCAATATAGAGAGTAAGTAGGTTGGCTAATGAGGGTTTTTTTCAGGATATTTGAGAATATTGTAAGCTGTGCCCAGCTGGTGATAGTTAAGTAGCTGTAGTAACTCAAGCTATTTTAGTTCTTTTAGTACAGCACAGTGATGGGTTCTATAGCTTGAGTTAGTAGCAAACTTGGCTATCTTATTGTAGCATGATTCTAGTTTGTCTAGGTCACATTGTCTAATTTGGGTAAAGATTGGTGCTGTGTACAATAGAGTTGAGAGGAGGTGGCTTTGTACAAGAGTGACTCTTGCTTTTTGTGAGAGAAAGGACTTATGCCTGTATAGGGAGCCTAGTTTTTTGTGTAATAGTTTTATGGTATGTGAGATGTGAACGCCAAAGTGGAGATTATTGTCTATTTCAATGCCCAGAAGTTTGGTGTGGTTAGAAGTGGAGATGGTGGTGCCGTCCTTAGATGTTATGGTAAAGGAGAGTTTTTTTTTTATCTATTAGGGGTAAATAGCAGCAGTTTTGTCTTTTTGGGATTTAGAATTAGTTGGATACCTGATACCTATTTTTCTACTGAGTTAAAGGTATCTTGAGTGAGTGTATGTAGAGTGGTGGGAGATGAGGCAGAGCAGATCAGGGTTGAATCATCCGCATATTGTATGAGTGTGGCATGTTGTGTAGAGCTATTGAGGTTATTTGTGAAAATGGAGAACAATAGCGGGCCCAATATAGAGCCCTGTGGGATTACTATGGCGGATGGAAGTTGTGAAGACAGAGTTCATGGTTGGAAGTTGTGTAGACAGGGTTCCTTTCCATTGGACTGATTGTTGCCTGTCAGATAGGTAGCTTTTGAACCAGGCTATAGTAGAGGAGGTGATGGATAATGATGTTAGTGAGTCTAGTAGAAAGAAGTGGGAGACCATATCAAATGCTTTTGAGAGGTCTAGGAAAATGGCTGATATATATTTGTTATCATTCTTGTGAAGGTTTATATAATTAGTGAAGGATAGAAGAGCTGTGGTAGTGCTGTGATGTGGACGGAAACCGTGTTGTGTGGTAGATAGTAGATTATGTGTGTTAAGAAATGTCATCACTTGCAAGTGGATGCATTTCTGAAGAATTTTGGATAAGGGGCAAAGGATGGCAACAGGTCGGTAGTTGGAGAATTTGCAAGAATTACCTCCTTTATGGAGTGGAATGATGTGAGATACTTTCCAGAGTTTGGGTATGTGGGACTCTAGTATGGAGTAGTTGATAAGGATGGAGACAGGATATGATAGGGAGCCACTAGCCATTTTTAGGTATGCAGCAGGTATGTTATCAGCTGCCAGTGTGGTTGGTTTTAGTTTTAAGAGGAGTTTTTTGATAGTTGAGGCGAGCACTGGTGATAGGCTGAAAGAGAGGGTGGTGTGGGATAGGTTAGGTTGTGATTGAGGTAGACTGCTTTTGGTTATTTGACTGGACAGGGCTGAGATGGATTTAGTAAAATGGTTATTAAATTGAGAAGCTATGTCTATGGTACTGTTAGTAGAGCTGGGTGCTGGAGTTGTGGTTTTGCCTGGCTTTAGTAGGAAGTTAATGGCATGCCAGAATTTTTGTGGATTATTTGAATATTTCCTTTGGGCGCTAAGAAAATAGTTTTGTTTGTTTATTTTGGATTCACCCTTGGCCTTGTTTCTAAGCTGTTGATAGCATTGCCAAGAGCTAGGGGTTTTGTCAATTTTCCAGATTTTACAGGCTTTATCTCTATCTTTTAGTAAGGCTCTGGTGTCCCTATTTAGCAAGGGTGCATAGTTGGCTTTAACTCTGATCTTTCTGCTGGAAGTTAGACTGTTAAGGATGTTAGAGAAGGTAGTATTGAAGTAGTCTACTGCCTGGTCTAACCCAAGTGTCCATAGTGGTTCCCAGTTGCAGTGGCATAGCACAGTATTTAGGTATCATGGGGTAAGGTTACAGTCATCTCGTACAAATTTGTAGACTACTGGTTTGGGGTGATTGGAGTGTTTGTGGAGTAGGAAGGTGAGGAGATGATCACTTAGGTCATCTGGGAGACAGCCTACTGTATAATTTTGTTTGGGATAGTTGTTTAGTGTCCAGTCCAGCATGGAGTCTCTCTTTGTTTTCTCATGTATTCTAGTTGGTTCCTTAATTAGTTGAGAGAACCCATATAGACTGATATGTGTAGAGGGGCTGCTGGAGTTACAGGTTGCTCAGTCAGTCTCCTAGTAGGATTGTTTCCTGAGATAGATTGTCCTTTGTCCAGTGTAGGGTGTCTTCTATTATGACTGAGTTGTTGCCTGGAGGTATGTAGCAGCATATTATATTGATCTTCTTGGTGTTTTTTATGGATAGGACAGAAAATAGGAATTCAGCATTTTGAAAAGTGGGTGGTGTGGTGTGCAGGAGCTGCAGGTTAAGGGTGTTTTAAAGAGAATGGCTACTCCTCCTCCTTTCTTCTTTGTAAATATGATTTTGTTTTTGTTTACTGTTACCTTATTTGTTATCTTGTTAATATCATTGTTGTATCTTGGAGCTTATCTCCCCGGGCATCTACTGAAAATGGATATGTATCCAGTTAGACTAGCCCGGTCAACAAATGTAAAATAAAATAAAATAATAAATAAATGTTCTATCAGATCTAAGTGTATTATACCCTGGGGGAAGAAAGTGTTCATCTTGGATACTGGGTTTAAGCCAGGTCTCTGTAATGCGAGTATATCAGGGTTGTAGTGGGCTATGAATGCATGTAGGTCTGTTAACTTGTTGGTAATACTTTTTATGTTGAGATTTAGGATTAGCAGGTCAGATATTTGTCTGGTTGAGAGAGGACCTGGATTTGGGTGGATGTCACCAGAGGTTAGCAGAGTTTGTAGGAGTGTCAGTATGTGTTTTTTAATATTAATTGTTTGTGAGCTTGGTCTATGAGAATTTGTCTTAGTGTGGTGAGATGGTGTCATTTTTGTTAGTGAGTAATATGTAGTTGTAAGATTTATGATTGTAGGGCAGATGTAGAAGTGTCAGAGGGTGGGCTAGTGTGGGTAGTGTGATAGGAGTAGTTGTGCAGCGGTAGGTCTGTTTGTAAGGAAGTTAGGAAAGTTAGTGATAGCAGAACTAGTGGTAGGGATGTGAGTATGGGTAACATGATACTACTTTGAGTGAGTAGTACAACTAGGATTCCTGGTTGGTTATGTGTGAGGGTAGAGGTGTGTTGTCTGGGAATGTGTTGCTGGGAGTGGGATCAGTGTGGGAAGTAATTGAATTGGAGGGTGGGGGGAGGTAGGATGAGTGGGTTGGGCTAGTTGTTAGGGAATTAGGGGTTGGACTACTGGTCAGGTGATTAGGGGTTAGAATAAAAGTAGAAGTAGTGGGGTGGGTGGGCATAGGGGGCAGGGAGGGGAGCGGAGCGGAGCAATCCCGAGCACAGCGAGGGTGAGCGAAGTGGGCTAACACTGACTCCAAGTGTTTATTTAGGGTTTGGTAAGCATGTAGTGTTAGCTTAAATGGTTATATGTTAAACTGAAATTTTAACTAATTTAAACTGCATGTTTGCACTAAGTTATAGATTATGTTATGGGCACAGAGTATAATTTTCTGATATTCATAAAAGGATATAGAATTAAAGCTGGGGTTAGTTACAGATGAAACAGGAGAGGACATGAAATGCTATTTTATAGATCTGAGTATTTCTCAAAAGAAAATTGACTTTAGTTTGAGGGGGACACTAACTGGAGAGCAATATACAGCTGTTTATTCCTGGTGATGTACTCATCAGTACAGAGGGTTGATTAAGGAACTATACAGCAGAAATGTACTAATACACTCACTAACATTTGTTTAAGTTAATGCAGGTAAGGTATTCTGCTGTCTGGGCACTTGGAAGTTAAGCACCTACATTAGTGTTTAGTCTCTTTAGTTGCAGGACAAGTGTCTGTGGGTGCCCAGTGCTCAGAAGAAAATTTGAAATTTCCACTGCTTGATATGGGGGCAGAGACCTGCTTGACCTGAAGGATGTTTTGGATTACTGAAAGAAAAATGGATGAAAAATGTAAGACAGCATTAGGTTAAGGCAGCACATACTGTGTGACCAGTCAGATTTGAATTTGTTTAGCAATAGTAAATAACAAAAACATCAGGTAATGGTTATTCCTGCTTCAGCACCTGATAACATAAAATCTTTTCTTATGGCAACATACAAAAATAAAATGTAAATATATAAAGCAATTCTTTACTAAATTAAGCAAGATACACTTTCAATATATTCAAAAACTAGTCAATGCAGTTAGACAGAGCAGTGAAATGCAACATGTGAAATAGCCCTTCTGGCTCTATAACAGTAAACAAGGAAAACAGAAAATATCTAGGTGCATATGTGACAGCAGTTCATTAAGCAGAATTATCTAAAGGCATCCGACAGTGTTACAAAATAACAGAAACATATAGCATAAGCTGTTGTACTAAAGAATTATGTATTAAACCACAATGTACAGCATACCTTGAATGCAAAAACTTACAGTAGGATGATTACATACCAGGGGAGACAAACAGCTGCTGTTGGATTTGAAATAAACAAAAAAATAAAATGGCACCCTGGGTTTAAATTGCCTCAGGCTATCCAATACAGAACAAGAGCTGGAGGAGGTTGGGGTAAAGACTACAGGGAAGAAGAAGGCTAGCCAATGGTTTAATGAACTCTGCCAACCCTCACTCTGAAGTGCACAAGGAATAGAAACCACTCAGTGAACCTTAAGAAAAGGTATGCTACTTTACACAGTCGCTCTACTTTATACTATAAAATCAAGGCAAGTGTAGATATTATCTAATTTTACCCTGACATTCTTAAAAGGATATATAATTAAAGCTGGGGTTAGTTACAGATGAAACAGGAGAGGAAATGAAATGCTATTTTATAGATTTGAATATTTCTCAAAAGAAAATTGACTTTAGTTTGGGGGGGGGCACTAACTGGAGAGCAATATACAGCTGTTTATTCCTGGTGATGTACTCATCAGTACAGAGGTTTGATTAAGGAACTATACAGCAGAAATGTACTAATACACTTACTAACATTTGTTTAAGTTAATGCAGGTAAGATATTTTACTGTCTAGACACTTGGAAGTTAAGCACTTACATTAGTGTTTAGTCTCTTTAGTTGCAGGACAAGAGCCTGTGGGTGCCCAGTGCTCAAGAGAAAATTTAAAATTTCCACTGTTTGATATGGGGGGCAGAAACCTGCTTGACCTGAAGGATGGTTTGGATTACTTGAATGCAAAAACTTACAGTAGGATGATTACACACCAGGGGAGACAAACAGCTGTTGTTAGATTTGAAACAAAATGTTACTGTTTGGAATCTATTTCTTGACTGCTCAAGCTAAAGTATATGGCATTTTGCTTACCAAGATGGCTTTTCCTTGCATATAGGATGCAATCATTGAGTCCACCAATGATGATAACATATTACAGGAGGAGCTAACACAGACAAATGACTGGTGACAAAGCCACACAATCTACAAATAAATGCAGAAATGTGTATTTATGTTGACCTTCTGAAACATGGAATTCCATGCTAATTATAACACAGACAACAATCCTGCTATGCTGAAACCCAGTAATGCAAGCACTGGGGACACATGTAAATAGCAATCTGAATTTCGACCACCAAGTGTCCACACTGGAATTGAAAGCATATGTTGTGCACATCATAAGTCATGCCATCATATTCAGATTGTAGGATTGTATGACAGCACTGTACCTCATCAGAACACTAATAGAGTATAATACTATCTCTTGCATGTACCTCACCAGACACATGCAACAACTGGCGAGACCACAGTCCTTTCTCATCAAGAATACACAGGGCCTGCAAACCATGTCATGATGTATGCAGATAAACTGAAAGCCATGTGACTGTAATCTGTATCTTATAGGATGAGGTGATTTCAGCCTGGCCTCTTGGCCAGTCTGTGACCCTGCCCTGGTGGGAATAGTGCATATCCACATATAGCTAATGACAACAGTTGTGTCTATTGAAGAGAATATGTCAATAACAGTGTCCCACATGTTGGTGTAAAAGGCTATCTGTAATGTCACACACACACACACACACACACACACACACACACACACACACACACACACACACACACACACGCGCACGCATGCACACACACACACACACACACACACACACACACACACACACACACACACACATAGACAACTGCAGTAAGAATAAAACCCCTACCTAAGTACACAGACTGCATACCTCTGTATTTAAGGCAAGTACCAGAACAAGTGTGATTTGGAGTGTCTCAGACAACACTTTACAGCTGATGGAATCAATAGAGTCTATTGAGGAAAATATGGTAATTACGGTGTCCCACATGCTGGTGCAAATGGCTCTATCTAATGTCAAGGCAGCGCACAAACAAACACACCAGATTGTCTGCTGTGAGAATAGAACTCCTACCTATTTAAGTAGACAGGCTATAGACCTTGCATTTAAGGCAAGCACCACAGCTCAAGTTTGACTTGAAGTTTCTCTGATAATACTTTCTAACTGATGACAACAGCAGTATCTATAGAAGAGAATATGGCAATAGTGTGTCACAAGCTGGTCTAAAAGGCTGTCTGTAATATCAAGCAAGAGCGCAAACACACACACACACACACACACACACACACACACACACACACACACACACACACACACACATGACTGCAGTGAAAATAGAAGCCATCCCTACCTTAGTACACAGATTACAGAACTCAGTACATTATGCCAGCACCATGACACAAGTCTGCCTTTTACAAGACTGCAGGTCAGCTTACAATGATGACATCAGCAGGCTATGATGGGGAGAAGATGTTGGAAGGCCTGCATAGGTTCATAGCTTCACAGGTTCATAGGAGGTTGCTAGCCTAATGGCCCTAGGATGTTTACAATCCTAGCTGTGTCAAAACACAAGTGCCCTTATTGAGCATAGTTAGATGCTCATTGTTAGCAGAGTGATTTGTGAGAACAGCACTGGCTCTCCCTGTCCATGAAGGACATAGGTGCCAACCCAGGGGTGAATTTACAATCACCCATCCAGTTGTCAAGCTTGCACTTGGTTAGGTTCATTGAGGAGCACTGTTTCACATGCAGTGGCAGCCTATTGCAGAGGAGTGTCAATTGCTGGGAGTTATAACTGTCTTCACAGCATGTTCTGTTTATGTCTCAGGCTAGGTTGAGATCCTTGGAGCAAGTTATTATTGTCCCATTTGATTTGCAGATGTCCAGCATTACCAGTAGGGCAGAGTCTAGTACCACTCTATAGGCCAAGCATAAGTCACCTCTCAGCAGCCTGCATGATACTGAGTACAGTGACAGATCTTTCAGTCTTCCCATGTATGTCATGTTTTGGAGGGCCTGGATGGTCACACATTTCTGCATTTTTTCCAGTTGCTGCAAGTGTCTTGTGAGGTACAGACAAAAGGGAGCATTGTGCTCAATTAGTGGTCTGATAATGGTAGAGTACATCAGAGCTATGACCTCCCTGGTTTTGGAAGTGATGGGTTTATTTAAGTGGTGCACTATTTAGAATGCATGTCCCACCACTATGGACACATAGTGATTGAAGTGTAAACTGCTATCAACATCTGTTCCCAAGGCTTGCAACACTGTGTTTGAGCTCAGAGGGGTGCTATGTATATCATAATTAGCAGGGGTACTTCATTCCAAAAGGGACAATGCGGCATTGTTTGCTTTAAAGTTCAGTTTATGAGTGTGGCACCAATCATGTTAGGCACCCCTAGACACTTTACCTTCAAAGCCTTACTTCACTCCCACCTAACATCACTCTGGGAATGCTCCTGTTCCCACTCCACATAACATTTTCTCCCAACTCTTCTCTCTTCACTTTTCTCCTCCTTCCTCCATCTCCCCTCTTCCAGCTACCATTTGCCCACCCACCTCCCCACCTCCTTCCTTCTTTCCATTCTTCTCCTATCTCTTTATCTTTATCTTTATCTCCCCTTTTCTCATCCCTACTTACACATTCAGGCATACCACACAGTCAATGCCCTGCTGCTATATTTCCACAAGTTGGCAAAATTTACTTGTAAATATATTGTAAATATTTAATTATGTCTTATAACTTTCCTTCATTGGCTTGCAAGAATTGTATGTTTAAATGCTATGCTTTATCTGTACTTCCGTATTATTATGTAACCTATAATTTTGATCATGTATGTTGTCTTTTTGGAGCTTTTCTCCCCAGGACTCCATTGAAAATGGGTTTTTCTTGGCCCAATGGACCAATGGACCCAATGGACCATCCTGGCAAACCAACTGAAAATAACATAAATAACTAACTAAATAAATTGTCTGTGCCAGTTCCTTCTCTAATGTTACCATCCTTGGAGGACTCTGTATCACTGCATCCATTTAACATTCATCTGCAAACTTGGTAAGCCACATGACACCTGAGTTTCAGAGAAAAAGTTTCCAAACAGTTGATGGCCCAAGACAAATTCCTGCAGTATTCCACTGGTAAGTGGTCTAATGGTGGGGGTAGACAGTGTGTGTTCAGTCAGTGAGACAGTTGGCTGTCTATCTAGTAATGTATGGGTTAATTCCCAGATGGCAGATTTTCTCTATGATACATGAAGGAAAGATAGTGTCAAAGGCCTTGGATAACTCATCATAGGCGGTATGTCCTGTTATCCCTACATCCAGGTCTCAGGGGTTAGTATCAAACAATTCCATTAGTTTAATAAGCAAGCTTTCCCCTTGATAAACCCAGCATGGGTCAAGTCAAGTTTATTGATGGTCACCTATGCCTCTGTGGATAGGGTCTATGCTGATTACTTCCCTAGAATTGAAGATAAGAATGTTTGGGCTTATGGCTCAATAGTTTTAGTCCTGCATCTTAGCAGATGGATGTGCATTGCATATCACACAACACTGGATATTAATTTATGTAGTGTAGGTGACATATGTGTTGAAAAAGTACTAAGACACCAGGGTTGCACTGTTTGTGGGGAGGTAACACATGGCTGTATTGTAAATATGTGACATATTGTTAGATAGGACCTTCAGCTTGTTATGTTCTCACATGCAATTTCATCTCATAGACAGGAAATGACAGTAAACAGCAGTAATACATAAATATACAAGACAAACAAGACATGAGACAGGGACAGTGATGGACACAATAGGTTGAGGGATACCATGATTGAGATTAGGATGGGGACAACCCAGGCCCATGCCCGTCAAGCTTGAAGGCAGTGAGAATTGAGTCCTCACCCATTGGACAGTCATCATTGTCACCTTACATCACTGGTGGTTGGAGTGCTTGAAGTCTCCACGTCCTCCTGTGGAACATGAGGGAAAGCAGCCTCTCCATCTGGCATAGGCATGCATCAGTGGTGTAGTGCTTGACCATATGCACCATCCCTGGCAACTTGCTGCAGGTGTTGAAATCATCACCTCCACCACTACTCCCAGAGGGTAATACTGCATTAGGCTCTGAGGCAGGACTACCTGGGGTACAGGAGGTGCAGCCACAGCAGAGGGACTACTGCCAGTTTGGGTCCCAGACCTGCTGGGCATTGGTGTTGAAGCTGGTGGAGCAGTGGCAGGCTGATCCTATGGGGCTGGCCTACCTCTCTGTGCTGTGTAGCATTCAGTGATGTGGTACACATGGGTGACATGGAGACATTTTGATGACACATAACTGAAAATAAAAAATACAGATAAGGTGAGGGCTGAAAGAAAAAGGAGATAAAATTAGTACCATCATATGTGACATACAATGCATTAATACAATTATACAACTCTTTTATCTTAAGTATTACATTTAAGTATACCTTCTAACAGATACACACTATACTACAGATTGCTGAAAGCAATCCTTGAAATGTTGCATATATTGCACATATGCACATTCCAATTATACAGATTAAAGTTTACAGCATGGCATCTGTGCCACTGGTATAGAATTTTTAACTTAAAGTAAATATTATTGAAGAAATAACTGTATTGTATAGCTGTGAATTCTGGTATTTGATCCCACAACCCCTGACTAAAGTCTAATATTGGACTCTTACAACTGATTTGTTCTACAGACTAATGCATGCATACTTGATTTTACAGTTGGGATATGCATGCTCAATTTTATACATAAAATACCAAAAAAGCTATCTTTAACTTTTAATGCTACAACAATACTTCTGTTCTGTGACTCTGACGAAGCTAGACTTTGAAAGTGCTTAGTTATTTGGTACCAATAAAAGTACAGAATATTACCTCGGTGGTCCGGGATTTTTTATTATATTTTTTAACACTTCTGTTCTGCTGCATTCATACTAGTTGTGAACCTCATTTTCTCCAGTCAAGCAACATGGGCCCAGACATTGAACTCATGATCACTGGCAGCCGGGGGAAAACAGAAAAGAACAGGAGAGCATTATGCATATCAGTCTTGCCTATATTAAGCTTTCTAAGTCTTACGAGAATTCTCTTGAGTTTATACTATAAGAGCTGCAGGATGTTTACAGTCCTAAATTGCTACAACCAAAGGTTAAGAGTATCCATTTTCTCCTCTGTAGGTCATTAGAATGATGTCTACATTGCTCTTCAATGAGAATGATACCAGTGGCACTGGATAGAGCCTGGGTCAATCTATTCCATACCTCAGACTTGTACTGGGAGCCAGAATAGTCTCCCTGCAGAAGCATTTGTCTGTGGTGCTTTACCAGGAGTCCAATAAATATCCTGGACTCCTGGATACCCCACCTCTGTGCCCTAAACCTGGCACCTTCCCTACTAATCCTGCCATTTCTAGCAGACCTAAAGCAATAGAGACTGATGCTTTCTCACCAATTCCAGCTATCATGTCTACTGGGAGTGCGCAAACCCAAGCAACACATTTACACGAGGGCAGGTGCAGAGCAGCAGTGCCAAGCAGTGAGGAATTAAATAATTGCAGATGGAAGGTTAATCTAAACTTGGCTTTAGTTTGATGGGTGTCTACTGATATAGCCTGGAAATATATACTGGAAATTGGAAGGTAACTGTTAGGTGAGGTAGGTTTGCAGATATGCACTGGGGGCATAAATGTAATGACCTGACATCTTTGTTTTTACCTTAATACATTGATAAAATTGATTTTTTTCCACTGTGGGATTCAAACCTGGGCATAAGGGACAAAATATTTTCTTCCACAGTGTTGATTTTCCATCCTTGTGACAGAAGAAGTACTGCTCAGACATATTCAGGAATCATACATAAATACAGGTAACAGTATGAGCTGTTACAGAAGCATGTTTGTGATCTGACAAAGTTATTGTTGTGTATGTGTCCTAGGCAAATGTGAAGCCCATGCAAGTCCAGATAGCAGAATTATACTTACAGAAATATAATACACAGTATACCCTCAGTCATACATCTGAAAATGTAGTAATTATGTCTCATCCCTCATACATATAATATATATTAATTGATGGAAAGATGTTAAACTATTTAAAGGTAGAAAAAACGAAAATACCAGTTATCTATAGCATTCCTAAAGTCCATAAAAATGTATTGAACCCACCGCTGAGACCTATTGTCTCAGCAGATGGTTCAAAAACATTACCTTTGGCCAAATTTATAGATAGTAAAACAAAACATATATGGGTAAATAAGCTTGCTATTTTAAAAGATTCTTGGGATTTATTAAGGATGATAGATAATAGTATGTATACTGAAAATCTATTATTTGTAACAATTGATATAATAGATTTATTTTCATCTATTCCCTGCTTAGAA
Source organism: Protopterus annectens (assembly GCF_019279795.1). Classification (NCBI taxonomy): domain Eukaryota; kingdom Metazoa; phylum Chordata; order Ceratodontiformes; family Protopteridae; genus Protopterus; species Protopterus annectens. The sequence goes on from NC_056727.1 coordinate 331,428,150, forward strand.
GGTATGAATATGTTTGAGGAAGAAATATTTATGGATAAGATATTGACACATAATGATAAAATAATTTGCACAGGCTTGATGGACATGGTACTTAAAAATAATTTCCTATTATTTAATGGGGAATTCTTTCAACAAACGCAGGGAGTAGCCATGGGAGCAGCCTGTGCACCTACATATGCAAATATTGTACTGGCTAACTGGGAAGAAAAATATGTACTTAAATCGGAGTTCCACAATTATTGGAACCTATATAAGAGGTTCCAAGATGACATATTCATATTCTGGGTAGGGGGAAAAGAAAAATTGGAAGAATTTATAAAATATATTAACCAAACTATTGGTTTTCTTAAATTCACCTATAATGTTTCTGAGAAGGTTTTACAATATTTAGATATGGAAATAATTAAAAGTGAAGGTAATTTTGCATCTAAAGTTTATAGAAAGATAACTTATTGCAATTCTTATTTGTATTATAACAATGCACACCCAGAACATAGTAAAAGAAATATAATAAAAGGCCAATTTGTGAGGGGGTCACGAATGACAAGTAAATCGGAAGATTTTAAGATAGAATGTGACTTGCTAGAAGGTATGTTCCTAGATAGAGGATATAATAAAAGTTTGGTACACAGTGTTAGATTGGAAATAGAAAGAGGGAGAATGGGAAAATTTGAGCCCATTTTAGGTATTAAAGAGACTATGGGCAACTATATGGAAAACAACAGTAATGCTAGTTCACAAGAAGAATATAAATTGTCCTTTGTATTAGAGTATAATGGTTTGAATCAGAGCATTAAATCGGTTTTCTATAGAGAATGGGAAAGATTTATAGCTCTTACTGATTTGGAAGATTTACCTAGAGATACTCCAAGGGTAATATACAAAAATGCTAATAATATAAAGAAATATTTGGAACAAAAGAAAAAGGAAAATAAAAATATAAGTACCAGCCTGAATTATAAAAAGGGTACATTTAAATGTGGGAAATGTGGTCAATGTAAATATGTAGCAAATAAGGAGAATATATATTTAGAGAGTAGAGGTAAATTGATTAGGGGTAATGGGATATACAATTGTGATACTAAAGGATTAGTGTATTTGGCCACCTGTGTCAAATGTGGGTCCTTTTACATAGGTAAAACGGAGAGAACTTTAAAAAGAAGAATATATGAGCATACCTATGACATTATAAAAATGAAGGAGACTAATGCATTGTATAGACACAGGAAGATATGTGAAGATAGTATATTTCAGTTTTTTGTAATTGAACATATAAAGAATAACATTAGAGGGGGGCCATGGGAAGACACCATAGGATATAGAGAATTATGGTGGCAGATCACGTTGCAAGCAAATAAATCCCCAGGTCTGAATGAATATATTTCAATTTTACCTCTACTGAAATTAAAAGCAGCTAAAATATAATCCTGAGTGCAATAAATTATATGGTCAATAGATGGTGCTGTTTGATGGAAATATATGCTATTTGATTGTGAACTTTATGAATGTAAATATTTTTTTTCAAACATGTATATAAAAATATATTTTAGCCCCTGAATGGAATTGATTTTAAAGTGATGAATAGATATAATTTAAAGTCTTTTAGAGAAATGTGATGTATTTATGTGATTAAATGAAATGAATTTTAATATTAATGAGCTTTTAAAAGTAAGCCGATTTGTTAATTTGAATTAATTGGTATTTTTTGATTGGAAAATGAAAAAGAAGGAAGTATATAATGGATGCTAATAAATGATGTAAGAGATTATCTGATGAAGTCCAGCTATAGGACGAAAACGCCTTGATTTTGGAATTGCGTTAATAAATTGTGTTTTTGCACTTTGTTTTTAACTGTGGTGGAATCTATCGTGCTTGGTGACATTCTACAGAAAACTTCTGTTTTTTCTTGGTTGCTGTTTGGCTTGGTTTTTAGGTTTGCAGATATGCACTGGGGGCATAAATGTAATGACCTGACACCTTTGTTTTTACCTTAATACATTGAGAAAATTGATTTTTTTTCCACTGTGGGATTCAAACCTGGGCATAAGGGACAAAATATTTTCTTCCACAGTGTTGATTTTCCATCCTTGCGACAGAAGAAGTACTGCTCAGACATATTCAGGAATCATACATAAATACAGGTAACAGTATGAGCTGTTACAGATGCATGTTTGTGATCTGACAAAGTTATTGTTGTGTATGTGTCTTAGGCAAATGTGAAGCCCATGCAAGTCCAGATAGCAGAATTATACTTACAGAAATATAATACACAGTATACCCTCAGTCATACATCTGAAAATGTAGTAATTATGTCTCATCCCTCATGCATATAATTCATATCAGTTCAGCTATCTAACGTGGTATAAGTGAGAGTGAATATAATGAGAAGTGTAAAAAAACTAAAAGTGCATGGAATATCCTGTATTAGGCCCTAGGATCATTTGTATGGCAGCCCTATACTTACACTTGTTGTCACAATAAAGTTAAAATAACACTTCTCTATGTTTCAGTTCATTGCTATAAACTGCACTATCACAACAGTAAAAAAGGAACTGAAGGCCATCTGTACTCCAACCCTATACTTACACCTGCTGCCACAGGACTAGTTATATGACATTCTCTAATTTACTAATCATTCTTAAGGGCTTTGAGTTAACCACATCAGAACTCCTCTTAGTGGGTTTGCTTGGTGCCCTATAGAATTAATTGAATGTATCCAGTTTCTATTTTTGACTGTCTGGGTCCTGTCTGTAGGTGTTCTGCCTGCTTCCTAGGTGGTCCAGTTGTCCAGTTTGCACACTGCCATACTTCATGCAAATGAAACAAACAGCCAAACCTGACATTCATTTCCTTCATTCTTATGATTGCACTAAGTGCCACATTGCACAAACACTGCCCCCCCTAAAAATTAAAAATTAAAAATTAAAAAAAAGAAAAGAAAAGAAAAGAAAAAAGGGACAAGTAGTTTAAATGAGGGAAATCAATTTATGGCATACACACTAGAAAATATTGGTTCACATAAGAGATATCTGCATAGATCTGGATTTGACCTCTCATTCCAATAAACCTTTAGAACACAGAAAAGATCCCTCTTTGCCAGACAAACAGCTTTGCAGCAAGGAACTGAAATCACTCTGTAGTCAACCAACTGCAACATCATCTGTAGTAATATGAAACCAGACAACTGAAATTTGCATATTTATTTTTGGATGTATTACACTAAGTGATCACACAACCAGTTATGATTTATGATTATTGCTTGCAAATATACAGTTCCATCTTACCTCTCTGTGTTTGTAAATTGTTGGTCATTCTTCTCTTATCTGACCAGTAATCTGAGACATGCAGTCTGTAAACCATTCTATATCATTGGCCTTAACATGTGCAAGGATATTACATGGAAATAATATCATATGCAGTTGCCAACAAATGAAGGGGAGGTTGGATGTTAATGAACACAACCTTTGAACTGTTGCTTACTTACACTTCCAACATTACATCTAACATTTTCTGAGTCTAACTTGACACACCCACTGGATGTATGGCAACCTGCAGTGCTGTTGTATTTTTCTTCTCTCAACCAGTATTCATTCATAGTTGCAATCCATAAACAACAAACACTGAGGGAGTGCCTGCACTATGTTTACATCTCCTACATGGAGCCATATATTTGGGATTCAGCAATTCTAATAAGGTCACACCTCACTTGCATCTTCACCATGCTAACAGCTCTGAATCTACACCATATAAAAAGGCAACCATGTAGCTAGTAAAACTGAAAATGAAGAGACTAGTTTATGTGGAAAACACTGAACAGAGGCTATTATTTTGGGATATATCTGCACAGAGGATTACTTAACTTGAGAAGGTATGCTTGCATTTTGCCAGCTATATACTGCATATACTGGATTGTAATTAAGAAAAATCTAAAGCAAAGGCTTTTGCACTTTTATCTGTATGCATTAGTTAGAAGTATGCTGATGCCATGGGCATGTTTGTCAATGCATTTCACAGATATACATGATTGGCAATACCTTAAAATTGAATGTTCTGTGATAAATCTGTAGACATGGTTCAGGGACAGTTTATTTGATAGCACTTTTAGCATTTTAAAGATGGTTTCTTAGCAAAATGTGTCATTTGCCTGTTCTTTTTTTTGGGGGGGGGGGCAAAGCTGCATTTCTGTTATGGCACAAACAAGGATATGTTGCTACTGTTACTCTCCTTTTTTGCATCCAGCCTGCTGTTCATATTTCAAATCTCTAGACTGTTTTATGTTTCTCCAGTGGGTAATAATGAGATGGTACATTTTCTGTTTTATCTAGGAACAGTTATGTTGTACTTATGTGATACTTATTTATTTTA